>NW_009622661.1:35951-38230 GCF_000690535.1 Cariama cristata
GAGGTATTTAAAAGACGTGTAGGTGTGGTGCTTAGGGACATGGTTTAGTGGTGGGCTTGGCAGTGTTAGGTTTATGGTTGGACTCGATGATCTCAAGGGTCTTTTCCAACCTAAATGATTCTATGATTCTGATCTAAACCTGTCTTTCCTGGAGTGAAGAGGTCACGGTTAACTTCGGAGGTACTGCAAAAAAAGACAATGCTCAGAAATGCAGCAACCCTCCTCTCGTGTGTTCAGTTCCCAGGGTTATTGGATGACAGCACGGACTAAAAATATAGTTTGCCCCTTAATGTTAACAGTATACATGGCATAATCCATCCTGTGCTTTTTTTATAAAAAACAGAGAAGCTAAGCTTTGCTTGCTTGAATTGAATATTGATACAGATAAATGAGTTGCTGGGCTGCAGGGATGGGACAGGAGGGCTCAGACCAGGGGGAAACCCCCTCCCTTTCTCCAGGCTTTTTGCTGTCTGCGAGGACGCGGGTGCGGGTTCGTTAGCAGCCTGATTGCCTTATTTGAGAAGAGTGACTCTGCAAACATACCAGAGCTCTAAGCACTGAGGCATATAAAAATAGTTTGAAAGAGTCAACAGTAGCTGGATTTTTATCCCGCCAAATAAGGATCATGCGAAGTGTTAAAAAGGGAGGTGGCTTTTGTTTTTTTAACTGACTTTACTGGATCTCTGATGGGCGGGTAAAAGCAATCCCCGTAGCGCTGCATTGCTAGGCACATGCCCTCCTTGTTCCCCCAGCAAAGCCTGAGCCCCTGGAGTAGCGGAGTTAATCTGGTGGTTGATCCTGGGCTCCCAGCTTTGGCACGAGCAGGACAGGTTGCTCCAGCCGCGGCAGCTCATGCCGTAAAGGGGTTTGGCAGCGGGTGCAAGAGGGAGCCGGCACTGGTACCTCTCCCATTTGAGGTGAACCTGAATATCGAGGTACCTGCACAGGCAGACGTGCCACAGGATCATGAGGGTCCCGTCCCTCCATCCCCTCTTGTTCAGCTGCTCTCTATCCCGTCGTTTCCACATGGATCAAGATTTGACTCCTGCTAAGAAAGTTTCCCTAAAGAGGATAACGCTGGCACTGGGTCCTGATCTGCCGGGGTTTAGTCCTGGGGCCATGGGTGTCAGCAGGTGAAAGGGAGTAGGATTACCCTGATGCCCTTAGCTTGCCTTCTGATCTCCTCTCCTCTGTAATTTGAACTCGTTGCCTAATTGTTTCAGGCCTTGGGAATGGGAGTGGGTTAAGGGAGGTTTCCTGGGGCGCAGCTCTCCCGGTTGGGGTTGGCTGCTGTGCTGCCATCGGCACATCACCCCTTGGTATGTGGGACGGCGCAGGCAGTGAGAGCTTGAGGTGACCCCAAATGTCTCCAGAGAAAAATCATTCCCTCTTGGTGCCTAGGAAAGGGGCTCATTTTCTTGGAATAATGTTATTCCTCTTTGCGAACCAGCAGCTCTGGGTAATGCTGGCTGGTCTGAGACCCCCACCAAACAGCAGGATTAAATTGGAGGCCAGGTAAGCGGCCATAGGATGGCCTTGGTTTTCCCAAGGAGAAAATCCCTGGCATTGGATTGTAGCAACAGAAAATGAGTAGGGGGGTGATGCATAACTGTATAATGATGTATAACCCTTTTGAAGCCAGTCTTAATAGAAGCATCCCTCAAAAGTGGCCTGTCAGCAGCGTGCTGAAAGCTTGGGACTGTGTGACTGATGCACATCTCTATGTGCAGATCAGGATTCCCATAAAACCTTCTAAATCCGTCATCTTGGAGGCACCTCGGGCCCTTGTGCTCTGTTGGTTAGATCCTTAATAGCGCTTGGTTTCAACATTTATTATTTTTAGTAGCATGAAAACCGGGCTATTTGCTAAGAGTTTTGCCCTGTTTATTTCATGGGAACAGGCAGGTTCCTTCCTGCTTCACAGAAACCAACAGTCTCTGATGGGGAAAATTAGTGCTAATGGCTTACAGTAAAGAGTTTTAAAATGTTGAGGATGCCATACGTCTTGTGGGACTGGCAGATGTTGGTGCATTGAGCTGCAGATGCCGTCGCTGGACATGTATTTGTTTTGAGGTTTTTTGCATACCTGGGAGTGAATCTCAATGTGCTGAGCGTGACCCTGCTCCGGGGAATTGCTCCATGGCTTTTCCTCGGAATGTTTGCCCTTTCCTCCTGCCTTCCTTCCCAGGACACCCTAGATGGCCGTTTTTCAGCCATGCACGTTAACTTACATCTCAATCTGCCCCCCCCCCAGGTCTCCTTTGAGGTGGCCGTGGAGG
>NW_009622661.1:38243-44640 GCF_000690535.1 Cariama cristata
GCTGCCCTGCCGAGGACACCTCCCACGCCTTCACCATCAAACCCGCCGGCTTTCGGGACACGCTGGAGGTGACGGTGACCTACAACTGCCTCTGCGGCTGCACCGGTCATGCCGCACCGGCCAGCGACAAGTGCAGCGGCAACGGTACCTACGCCTGCGGGCTGTGCGAGTGCGATGCCGGCTACCTTGGGGCCAGGTGTGAGTGCGAGGAGGGTGCCAGCGCGGACATGCACCACGCCATGTGCCGGGAGGCGGAGGGCAAACCCCTCTGCAGCGGGAGAGGGGAGTGCAGCTGCAACCAGTGCCTCTGCTACGAGAGCGAGTTCGGAAACATCTACGGGCCCTTCTGCGAATGCGATGACTTCTCCTGCGCCAGGTACAAGGGAGTCCTCTGCTCAGGTAGGAGTCTTTTCTCCCTCCTGCCCTTCGCTTTTGCGAGAATGAGGAAACCGCCCTGAAATGGGGAAGGCTGCTGGGCTGGTGCGTGCAAGGTGTGTGAGGGGCTGTATCTGCCTCACCTGCTGAAATCTGCCCTGTTTCTGGATGGGTCTGTGCTCCTTTTGTTTTCTTTATGGAGAAAAGGAGGGAGAGGTTTAAGTGCATCCACACGAGTGAGCAAGAAGTGCGTTATCCCCATCAGAACTGAGTTTCCAGCATTGGAGTGAAAGATGCTCTCCTTGCAGGGTTGTCCTCTGCCTGGGTCCCACAGAGATGAGCAGAGTCTTGGCTTTGGTGGTGTTATTTTGATGTGACCGTGCACATCTCTTGCACACTGAAGTATATCCCTAGGAAAGAGTAAACCAGCACAGGCTTCAATCCTCTGAAGTTTTTTGGTGTCTTCGTATGTTGGTTTTCTTCTACGTGTACCATCCTTCCCTGCATAGGCAGAAACAATCTTTTTTTAAAGATGAAGCGTTTGAAGTAATCCCCTGGTGCAGCACAGGTGAAAGGAAAGGTTGTGTTTCGGTCTGTTACTTATTAGAGAAAATCTGAGTTAAAGATTCCTAAAGGTATTTTACGTATAGATTTTTTCTGCTCACTGGGAAAACAAAAGTCATACACAAAAGCCGGTCAGCTTTGCTTAAGTAAAGGTAGAGGAGTTGTTTAGCTGTGTTTGCTAAAATGGCTTTAATTCCTTGTCAGTCCGAGGTCACATAATTTAGCTTGCACATAATTGACTCGATTAGCCCTCAGACACAATTCCCTCAGCTGCAGCTGGGCAGAAGGTTATTCTTTAAAATTTGCCTGCTTTCAAGAAAGTTAAATATTTCCGTAACTGAAGATCTTGGACAAAATTCCCAAAACAAGTGTAAGCTTGGAAAAATGCTGATTTTTCATGTTTTCCCATGGAAAGTGATGAGTTTTTTCCCCACTGTTTAGCTTTCCCCGCATGTTTCTGAGCTGGGCAGTAAGAGATGGGGCACCTTTTGGTTGCAAGTTTCTGCCTGTTTGAGATGGTCATGTTGTTAAGCTGATTTTCCTGTAGCCTGGCTAGTGATGTTTTGGCACTGCTGAAGATGGGGCAGGCGATACTCTGATTTTTGGCATTGCCCTGGGGGTCCCCACTGCAGAGCAGTGAGAAAGGCCAGTACCACCTCCCACAGTGACTGCCCGAACCGGGAGGGCTGGGGCTCTCCCTGCTGATGCAGGAATGGAAAGAGGGGTGAGCAAGCAGGAGAAAGGTATTTTAAAGTAGATGGGGGAAAAAATAAACTCAACTGTGAAGTAATTAAGAACATTACTCCCTGGAGGTTCTCCATATGACCTTTGATAGCATCATCCCACCCAAAAGGAGTATATTTAATAGCAGGCAGGGCAGCGATGCTGTAAAGAGAGGTTGGAAGTTAGCGGTGTAGCAGTTGGTACTGCAAGAGGAGGACCCCCCTTTGCTCAAATTTCCTTTTTGTCAGGAGAGCCAGAGCTCTGCTGCTCTACAGGAAAGGAAGCTGTGTACCTTCTGTTGCACCTGCTTTCTTTTGTCCCTGTCCTTTTTTCTGGTGCTGGGAAGAGCAGCATAGCTGGTTTGGGATTTGCCAGAGTTTTCTGAAGTCATTTAAAAGTCCTTTTTATAGCTATGGAAGAAAACAAAGGGTAAGCTGAGGCCAAGTGGCCTCTTTGCTCCAGGGGTGGGATGGAGTCTGGCACGGCTGCATGGCGTGGGGTGGTTCTCCCTATACGTCCTGGTATTTCTATTGCTGTTGGTTTGTTGGCTTTTTTTTTTAAATTCCAGGAGTTACGATGCTAAGTCTGAGCTGTAACAAGCGCCGTGCCAGTGACATAACATTCTGAGCTGGTTTTGTGAGCCCAAGAGGCTTGGGGCTTCACCAGCCCACCGAAAGTGTCTGAGCTTGCGCAGCGGGGCTGTTCCCAACGCTGCCCCTAACAAACAGCCTCTGGTGGCTTCCAGCAGACGTGTGCTTGCTCCTCCCTACTAATGGGGCCTTCTCGAAAAAGACCGTGTGTTTAGCTCTGCACCGAACGTCTCAGTCCACCAGCAGCTGTGGGCTTGGTAGCCAAGGGAGTTTGGGTCACACCTTGGGTGCAGGATGACTCCCTGGGGCAGTCGTGGAGGGTGCAGTCGCTGCTTTTGTTCCTGCAAGGGGGAGAAATGACACCCTGCCCTCCCTCTGTCTTCTCCTGGGCACAATGCCTGTCCCTGAAAGGCTCCAGGAGCCCAGTGCCCACCGCTCTTGCAGGCTGAATCCCACTGCGAAGGAAGACCAACAGGTTTTGGCAAATGCAGAAATCAAAAAAGCAGCGTGTGGGGGGCTGTTGTTTTGCTGCAGATTGTTGTTGTCTCTGTCCTTGCTTGGCAGTTGCTTGGCTTGGACCCATGAGGGGAACTCATCACTGTTGTCAAGGGCTTTATTTATACTGTATTAATCTGGTAGCGTAGAAGGCATTTAATGCCTCTCAGTGCACTTCTGATGACTGTATTTTGAACAGCATTTTCACCTCAAAGGAACCCAACCTCAGTTTTAGCACACGGGCTGTGATGTCCCCTGTTAAATGCGTTTACGCCTGCCCAAGCTGTTGAACAAGACGGTATAATGATGAACCTCTGAGTGCTCATCCCAGACAGAGCAGGTGGGAAAGCAGGCAGTCCAACCCAGCCCGTGGTTTGGGGGAGCACAAGGAGGCAAGCAGTTTTCCAAGCTGATAAGTAAAAATCCACTGCTTTGCACGTACATGGCTGTGCTTTTTGCATGCCTCAAGTCGGAGACACTGTGAGCCCATCACCAACCAGCCTGGGCGTTTCTTCCATTTATGATCCAAAGCAAAGCTGTCTCCATCGAGTCACTGCCATGACACAGGGCTGGGCAGCAGATTGCACTCAGGCGTCCCCTATTCCCAGCAAAAGCCACAGTGGGGTTGAAATAGTCTGAAATGAACCTTAGGCTTCTTGTCTCTTGGTACTCAGTCCTTTGGCCAGCAAAGCGTTTTCATTCCTGGGTCTTTATAAATATTGGCACCTCCTTGTCAGCATTTGGGAGGAGAGATGACTGCAGACAGTGCTGTGTATGGCTCCTGTCCTTTTGTAGCTCCCTGTGAAGTGGAGAAGCAGATTTTGGGTGGGAGTTAATCTAAAGGCGAAGGAAGAATTTAATTCCTGTTAGTGGGAGGTTTAACATGCCTCCTGCATCTGTGAGGCAGGTGGGAAAAGGAGTCGTTTATAACATGTCGTAAATGTTCATTCAAGTTGCATCCAACCCTTAGTCGATGCCGCTTAGTCACTGATAAGTGGCATTTGTTCTGCTGCTCCCTGATTTCAGGTAACAGCTCCAGAACAACTGTTTCAAACCATTAATCCAGCTTCTGGAAGGGCCATCGAGGATGGCTTGCAGAAGTGCTCTGTTCCTCCAAAAGAGTTGCAACCAGGTTATCCACGGCATCGTGCTCTGACAAAGCAGGCACTCGCTTCCCAAACCCTTGAATGCTTCGCTCCCAGTTTTTCTCTGGACAGAGAAGTTGCCCTGTTGCGTTGAGACCTTCTCACATCGCTCTGGCCTCTACTCTGAAATGAGGGTGGCTGCAGGAGTGGGGAAGAGAGCCCTCCTGCCTGCAGCCCGGCTTGGGAAGGGGCAGCTGTCTGGGCGGCTTTTGAACCTCTTGGCTGCCTGCCAGGCAATTTGACAAAGGAGGAAACATCTCGGCACTAATTGCATTCCTGAAGGTCCCATAAAACTAGGTGGCAAGAGGGAGGAGAGGCCCCTGTGAGGGTACCACGCATTTGCCTCTAATGAAGAGAGACTGGCTTGCCAGAGGTCAAGCTTCATTAGCTTCAGTGCTGCAGACCTCTTGTTTCTTGGAGGAGGGGATGCAGAGTAGTACGGCATCATCTTTACTTTGGTGTCTCTAGACACCCCTTAACCATCACCGCTGTTAGCCGGTGTGGGGTGTCATTTGTGCAATCTTCAACTCGGGACTGGTTGTGCACAGGAACATCGCTACCGAGGTGTAAGTAAAGAGCACTTGCCACGCTGCAAGCCGTTTCTCCCCCTAAAACACAAAGGATCTTGTCATGAAAATCCATACTGTCCAAGTGACACGGCCACTGCTGATGTTGGTGCAAGTGTGTGGGATCAGGTCTTTTGTGGTTTCCTTTCTTCAGTTTCTCAGAATTAGACAATAAATCAGATTTATAAACACTTTGCAGTTGTAAATCAAGCCCTGCAGCTTCTCTCTAGCTCTTAAGCAGCTGAGAGCATCTTAACTGGTTAAGATGACTAAAAATCGTGGCTGGCTAAAGCACAGCGAGATAGTGATGCCTCGGAGCACAAGAGACGGGAGTCCAACCTCGCTTGACGGTACAGGGCTTCCAATGACACAAAAAGCTCGGGTCAGCAATAAAGCATTGGGTGTCAAATTTGCAAATACATGCAAGTGCCACAATCACTTCTGAAATGAGGTTTAGGAAGTGACAGCTCATTGAAAATCCGTGGTTTATTTTGCAGAGAATAGCCAAGCTGATGCGCGATGCGACTCCAGCTGCCCTGCAGAAACCACTTCAAAAACTGCTGAGGACATACAAGTCCTCAGTATTTATTTCTGAATGCTTCCCTTTCTTGGTTTTATTAAATGGGGAAGCACTGTGAGGTTTTAGCCTGTACCAAGGCCCAGTGAGATAAGGCTTTTCTGTTTGTTTTAACACAGCCTCAAATTAGAGCTCTCACTCCTGCTTCTGCAATTCGTTTTTGGCGTTCCCTGTCCCGGGTGCCGTAATGGCATTTAACAGCTCTGTGTTTGCGGGAGGTCTGGTGGGACGATGGCTCCGGTGCCAGCGCGGCAGTTTCTGGTTGTGCAATAGAGCCCCGTGCTTTGAGAGCAGCACTCGGGTTTGATGGCACCGTTGGTATCTCCACCCTGGGGTTTCTGGTGGGGTCTGTTACCATACAAATCACTCTACCCATGAACACATCTTATGGAAACAGACTTTTATCCACACTTTTGTAGTTATTATTTACCTACCCAGTGATGGTGCCTGGACAGAGGATGCTGGTGTGCATCTGAAGGCTCAGATGTGAGAATAAAGGTGATCCGGCTGTAACATTTTTTTTTCTTGTCTTAATTCTCGTAATTCCTAGTGTGTAAGCTTTTACCAGAAGCTGCTGTTAAGAAAGAAATGGGTAGCTGATGGGTTGAGTGCAGTTTGAGGAGGAACGGGAGCTTTCCTGTGCCCACTGCCTGTGGCAGTGCCAAGGTGGGGGGGTGGCATTAAGCAAATGTAGCCCCTGCCAGAAGGGAAGAGGGTAGATTGCGGCAGAAAGAGGACAGGGAACGGAGCCTAAACCACATCTGCAATGTTTTCTTTTAAGTCATGTCAAGTCTTGTTATCTTCAGGGTTTTGATTTGGGGGATTTGCGGGCTTTTTGATTTCATTTGTGTAAAAAGGTAGAATTTGAGCACTGCCTAGTAAAAAAGGACCTGAAAGGGAGAGACAAAAGGACCATGTAAGATGTGGCAGTTAAAAATAATCCTTTGGTTGTTGCGAAGTGCTTGTGCAGCCGTGAGCCATGCAGCTGCGGCGGAGATGTGGCTTCGTCTCTGGGGTGGCTGCCCCGCAGCTTGATCCTGGGCTGGAGGAGGATGGGGAGCACACATCTCCCAGCATTTTTGAGGTGTATTTTGGTGACAGAGAATATAAGGTCAGCTCAGGTCTCCACGGTGCAACCTCACAGTGCCAGTTGCTTCATTAGTGGTCCCAGTTATTAGCAACAGGTGGGGGGCTCATGGGGGGCCAGGCAGTAGCTGCGTGTGCTCTCGGGGCTGCAGGGCATGGGAGGGCAGTTTGGGGTGAGCTGAACCTAGTGAAGTCCTCGGAGCCAAAACCCTTTCCCGTTAGGGTGGGTTATAGCACTGCGAGTGTCTCTTTTCCCCATCAAAAAGCAGGTGTAGG
>NW_009622661.1:44671-66387 GCF_000690535.1 Cariama cristata
CTGAAAACCAGCTGAGGCTGGGCTGGAAAACAGAGAGATATGTAAGTGTCGTCGTGCTGTGTGGGGCACAGGGTGCTCATCACTCCTTCTTAGCGGCCAACAAACCTGGTTTCAGGCATCTTGAGATCTCCTGGCTACAGAGCCGCTGCATAACCCAGGGGGACCTTATGGCCAGAATAAGTAATGAGGAGATGGCACTGCGGTAGCCTCTCTTTTAAGATGTAGTCAAGACTCAGTCAGGCTGCACATTTATCCTAGAGTTTCCTAAAAACCTTTCTCCTTGCTGCTCCTCGTTTGGCCTTGGCTTTTATTGCCTGCAGAAGCTGCTCAGCCAAAGCCCTTGCCCCAAGACATCTGCGTGCCTGAGAAGAAATGCATAACACAAAAAAATCCCCCTGAATAAGAACCAAAACCAAACCTCTGACTTGCTGTGTCTCGTAGCAGTGATGAACTGAGGCCGAAGCAGCCATGCCTGGCATCGCTGCTGGGTGGGCATCCCCTCTCCAGCTTACATCCCCCCCTCCACCTGTGAAACATTTTGGCTCCAACAGAATAGACTGCAAACATTTAATAAGAAATGAATCAAATGGGGGACCTCCACTGTCCTCTTCCTTTTTGGGGGTTAAACTGCAAAGCTGGACTTGTTCCACTTACTCTCGTCATGAGGATTAGTGTAAAGAAATGTAAGGTTTAGGTCAGCTCCGTTTACTTCCATCCTGTGGGTCAGCCTGAAGAAATGTGAGGTCCTGGTCAGCTGGGGGAGGCAGGGCTGAGGGCTGTGATGGGGATTAACTGGAAGAGCAGTCAACTGAATTCACCTTCCTCCTGCTCGGACCGACGCCGCTCTCGCCCTTTGTACAAGCTCCCTGCAGATGCTGTTTGGCTGTGTGTCCGATGTCATTTGTCTGCACGACATCTGAGCCGCAAATCAGGAAAAACTGCTCTATTTTTTCTTTTTTTTTCCCCAAAGCATGTTTGTATAAACCAGATGTTTTCTGATCTCAGCTGTTGATATTCCTGCATGCCCCCCGGCGGGGTGGGGGGCCTGCCATACCATTGCAACGTTTTAGGGAGGCAGAGTGTGATTGCTCAAGCGGTGATTTGGAAAACATTTCCACAGGTGGGGAAGAAACTGTGGAGAAGCCTCCTGCTGCTGTCACAGCTGGGATACTGGCTTTTAGGTCTCACCCCAGCAATGGGAGCTGCTGACCAAGTCCTGGGGTCTGCTTCTCGTGGTGCCTTCCCAAAAGGTTAGGTCTGGCCATGCTTGGCCTGGTGACAGTCAGCTTTGAGAGCAACACTCAGAACCTCTCAGCCTTTAATGGGGAATGTCATTCAGAAACTCTCTGCTCTTTACACAGTATGAAGAGGATGAGAAACCACAGGGCTGCATATGAGATGAGCTTACCTGCTGTGGGCAGCCCGCGGTGCCCTGTGCTTGCACCCTGCCCTCCGCCGGGATTGCACCTTCTGCAATGGAAGACAGGGATGTGCAGCCCCGGGCTCCCAGATAATGTGAAAGGGTAGAGAGAGGCTCCCCAGGAGCTGTGTGAGCGGCTGGCTGGCATTAGCATCCCTCTTTAGCAGTGTTTGAATTTTCCTTGCAAGCAAGTGGTTCCCAAGCATCAACCATTATTGCTTTGGAGGGCTGTGGTGCGGCAGAGAGATGGGGCACTCGCGCTGATGATTGATACCTGTCACCATGTGTTAGTGGTCTGCTTGTTATTTGTACAGAGAAGCCAGGGAGGATTTTTATTTAAAACACACTCTCTACCAGTGCAGGCTTCTGGGTCACACAGACGGGCTTTGGCTGGGTGCAAGCTCCCTCCTCTTGGCAGCCCTAAATTGAGAGAGACAGGCACCCTGTAAACCACCGCCTTGGAAGGGACCCATCCTTAACGCTATCTTGCTGGCATCTGTGCAGCCAGCCTCTCACTGCCGAAAGCTCCTTGGCTTTTTGTCGGTCTCTCCTCCTTAAGCTACCAAATTCAGTGGTGTGTCCCGTGTAGTTCTGGGTGTGCTCATCTCCAGGAGTTGTGGCTCATAGCCTTGGTGCAGAGAAGAGCTGAGAGCCGGGTGGGAGGTGTTTGTGTCCTAAATTTCATCTTCATGAAGCCTCTATTTCCCTGACACACAAATCTTTGGTGGCCTTTTAGGAGCATGGGGCTGAATCAGTACATGTGTTTCCTCACATCTCCAGTCCTGGGAAGCTCCTGAAACATCCCTGCAGCTTCCCCCTGTGGGCATCATTTCCATCCTTCCCCAGTCTCTCTCTTCTGCTTCCTCTGAATTTATTTTTTCCCCTTTAGCCTAGTTTCTCTTCTCTATTCAATTTAATCCCGAGACATGTGCCGCTCTCCTCCAAAAGCATGCACCTCCCTGTCCTGTTCCTTGCCCATTCAAAAGGCTGAAGATCCCAAGGGGTTCAAATGGCCGCTGGGCTGGGACAAACGGTATGGGATAACCCTTGCCCACTGGCCATGACCTGCGAAAGCATGACCAGTGCTTGTAGCTGCAGCGTGTAAAAATGCCTGGCTCCACCCTTTAATTGCTCTGCTAACGACCTCCCGTGTCGCCCAGCGCAGATGCTGTGTTTCAGGTCAGAGGTGGCTGCGTTTCAGTGCAGGTGATGGTTCTTAGCTATAATGCCCTGTGCTTGTTGCATACGCTCTTCTGAATTTCTTTCACCATAATAAATGAAGTATTAGGTATTACACCACCAGGCGTTACCGTTACATCGTTCTGTGTTAAATATTGTTGGTTATTTGGGAGTTGGACCTGATGATCCTTATGGGTCCCTTCCAACTCAAGATATTTTATGATCTTTGCATGGATTTCTCACGGGAACACAAATGATATTTCCATTCGTGTTTCTGCTCAGTGCTGTGTTTATTCTTCATCTTCCTTTGTATTTCTGGTGGCAGGTACGCCCTACCTGCCCTGCCTTGCTCACACCAAGGGTTTGTGTTCGTTGTTCATACCAAAACAGCAACTGAGTTGGACCTTTTTTTCCCCAGCTGATCGAGTACTGCTTCGCCAGAGTTTCCATTCCTGTCATGAAAGGGCAAGGCTGTCTTTTCTTACCCCTCCTTTCCCCCTGCCCAGGCTCTCATTGCTGTCAAATTCTTGCAGCTCTCCCCAAATCTGGCAGCAGCTCCTTGGAGGACCGAACCTCACAGAGCGCTGCTGTTCTTGCCTCTTTTCACTGGGGTTTCTCCTTGTCCTTGAGCAGACCTTTTGCAAGCATTAATGCATGCTAATGAGCCATTAAATGCCAGGGCAGAATTAAAGAATAAAGAAGTGACGTCTTCGACATCTCTACGGGAGCCAGAGCTCCGTCTGTGGGTCTCTGCTCTTAAAGCAGCACAGCGTGTGGGTTGCAACCGGAGGTGTCATTTGATGGTGCAGGCAGGTACCCAAACCCCACCGTCCTGCAGCAGCCACCCCCTCCGCCGCCGGGAACCTCCTATCTCAGAAAATAGAAAGCTCCAAAAGAAAAACAAGATGAACTTTGAAAACACGGCACATTGCCTATTTGCTTCCCAAAGAGAGAAGATGGTGTTAGAACAAACTCACTTAAATGCTCTGCCTTTACGGCCAGCATCCCGATGAGTTTGGCATTTGGTCCTTTTGATTATAGTAATTAACCGAAATAAACATTTGGAAATGAATGGTGTATTTGGGGTTTAGAGGCAGATGAAAGCCTCAAACCAGCAGGTGAGTGAAATTCTGGGTCTCCGCATTTCTTGTTGACATGCACTGACAACCCATGAATTTTGATCAGTTTGTTTTAAAAAACTGAATTTAAACGATTGACTGAAAAGGGAAGTGCAGCACAGGCTGCAGGTTTGTTCTTTCTCTCTTCTTTTGTCTTATTTTGAGTGATATTCTGACTTCTTCCAGCTTTTTGGGAAGGGAGAAATCACCTTTGGTGAACTTGCACCAGATTATGTGTTTGCATCCAAACACAGAACTGGGCAAGGCTCCCACGCCACTGGATTTTGCAGAGAAGGAATCTCTCTCCGCTCCAGAGCCAGTTTCTCTTAACAAGGTCCAGCTGAAAGGACATTCAGCGCAGTTGGGCTTCAGTAGGGTGGGAATTATCCTGCTTTTCATTTGAAGGATGAACCTGAACCATAGAATTTGGCCCTGGACGTCAGGCGTTTGTGATTGTGCAGCTTTGTTTTGGAGCCAAGTTTTTTTAAGAACAAATCTGGAGGTTTTTGGGTGGTAGAAGGCAGTAGGAGCCTGCTCGGGTACCAGAGCAGGGAGACAAAGCTCATCCTACCTGGAGGCACCGCGTGTCAGTGCGAGGGTTGCAGCATTATAGCTTTTCTCAAGCCCTTTATCTGCATTTTGTCTAATGCATGGTCACCATAAGTCTTTCTAAATCTTCCAGAACTTTCACAGTGACAAAAGCTGAAGGCTAAATGTAGAGTTGTATAAGCAGACCTGGGCTAAGAAATGGGCCAAGAAGTATGTAAGTGGGGAGAAGCTCCTGGTTCTGGACCCATGGGTTTTGGTGATATCTGGGCAGGGTTGGGAGAGCCAGTTGGAAATGTCACTTTATCATGCAATTTTCTTTGCCACGCTTTTTGGGGAGAAAGGAAACAAATGAGGGGAGCTGGATCAAGGAGGTTTTGCGAGTGGGTCTTGTCTCTTAGGGGGCCGGAGAGTTGGCTGGAGAGAGGAACACTGCAGTGGGAAAGGCAGTGGTGCGTCCCATGGGAGACCAAATAAACACCTGCATGGGAATGGATGGAGGATGATGGAAAAGGACAATGGCGCAGAGCCCTTTTTGAGTTAGAGGAGTAGAGGGAAACACAGGAGGGGGGAAAACCAGAGGATTCCACGCACACACAGAGTTTCCTATCTGGCTTAGGGAATAATAAGAATTATTAGCAGTTTCTGCAGTGCCTTCCATGTCAGAATCTTAAGGGGTGATGAAGCGAATGGTGAGCATGTGCCTAGTTTGGTGGGATGGTATTTGGACCCATGGCTCAAGGGGAACTGGCACACCTATCTCAATTGCCCCTGTTGAGGATGAAGCGCTGTGTCTCTGGGAGGGTCTGGCAGCAGCCCTCGCCCCGTATCGCTCCCTGCATCAGTAGCAGAGTCAGCAGCAGGATCCAATTCCCCACTCTGCATCTCCATCCAAAAGGCCACGTGGGGCAGGCTCGGCTGAGGCGCTAACATAAGCAGAAGTCGAGAGATTTGTGGAGAGCTGAGCTTACTTTTTTTTTTAAAAAAAAAAAGGAAGGATTTATTTTAAGAAATGCAGCTTTAGGTCTCCTTTAGGAAATGACTCCTCACTGCCCGTTTTGCCTTTCTGGTGGATCATCAGCCATATCTCGTGATTGCGTTTCAGCTTCCCTTCTGTAGCAGAGAGAAGGAAAATGAGGAAAGGGCGGCCAGGGCTGCTGCAGGAAATCTGCCTGCCCCAGATCGCTTTCAGCTGCCTTCATGAGACAGCACTTTCCAAAGCCCTGTTTTCCCTGCCCAGTTCTCATTTAACCCAGAAGTTCCCAAGTGAGTGAGAAATTGGGAGGACTGAAGGGTTTTTTTTTTTGTAATTACAGTGCTGCAATGTGGGGGATGCTGGCAGTAATGTGGAGCTGGTGATGGGACTTGTGGTACCCAGGACTGAATTAGCGGCTCAAACATGTTATTTATTCCTCTATGTTTAGTTTCATTAGTTTGTATCTCTGATGCTATTTTTTGATGATTGGTGAGCTCAACCAGCGCTAGGACTGAAGTAAAGGCTTATTTAAAGCCGTGCTGATTCTTGGCCAAACCCATATGCTTCAAGATATAAATATCCATTGAAATTAATGCAATGGGAAGATGCACAGATCCGTGGTGTCTGATATAAGTAGCATACAAAAAAGCACTATTTACTTATTACTAGCCTCTTAGTGTTTGTTTTGTTTCAGTATTGCGTTGTGGATAAATGAGCATGGGCGAGCTCTCTTCTGGCGTGAATGGAGTTGGTCGGCGGATGCCTTTCAGTTTACGCAGAAGCCTTGGACCCTTGACATTTCTCTGTCTTTGTTTATATAGTAACCTTCTTTTCGCAAGGAGGTTGTTGTGCTCTGTCAGCTCCAGGAGTTGGGGTTGCTCCTGCCAGTCTGCCACCCTTGTTTTTCCTGCCAGACCAGTGTGACCCGGGGAATGGATCCTAAGCCCATCCCCAGTATTTAAAATTTCCCGAGCTCTCCCTGATTCCCTACCGGTGCCGACCATCTGGCAGCAGGACGGTGCCGTGAACCTGAGCTTTGCCGCGGGCAGGCTGCCTCGCTTTGCCTGGCCTCTTGATGTGCAGCGCCGGCTGCTTTGAGTCATGGAAAGAGATTAGTGGGGAAGTCGATGATTTATTTGCCTAAGCAGGCACTGTGTCTTACCGTAGCCCTTTCCCAAACAGAAAAGTCTACGTTTTCCAAGTGTTCAAAGCCTCTTCCGCTGCTCTTCCTCCTCCCACTCAAAATGTGCTCCTGCAGACATTGAGCGCTTTTGCGGAGAAATTGGCTGGTCTTGTACAAAACCGATGCTCAAAGCAGTGCCCTATGTCGGTAGGGTTTGACTTCTTCTCATAAGCAGATGCTTTTCGTGCATCCACGCCTACAGAATACAGACAATGTGGGGCTTCTGCCTTGGGGCTCTCTGGGTAATGGGCACAGTGGCCAGGGCTTGTTAAAGGGATGGCACCGGGGAATCTGGAAATTGCTTGCCATAACTTATTTCTCTTCATTGGTTTTCCTGTGGGTTTTTTGTGTTTTTTTTTTTCAAACTAGTTGTTCAAGTAACCAAAAATGACAAAAGCACAGTATTTTGAAGGTCCTGACCCAAAGCCTGGATGTGAGCACGGAGGCACAAAAATAAGTAGCTTGATTTAATGGGAACAAAATGCAGTATGACCTTTACCCTCCCGAGTACTCAGAGACCAAGAAACTGGCTTAAAAATCATGAGGATTATTTTTTTCTTGTATGGTAGGCACATCAATTTAATTCTTTAGAAGGCGTGAGAAAAAGGAGTGTTGGAGAGGCTTGTTTTCAAACCCTTTCTCCCCCTCCATAAAAGCTGGAATCATTTTTTATTTCTTTCAAAAGAAAGCTGGACTTTTTGCATAATTTTGTGGTCCCCAGAAGTAAGGGGCTTTAGGAAAACCACTTTCTATCAAAAGACCTAGCCACAGAGCTGTTTTTAGTGCACTGAGTTTCGGACCTCTTGGTGCAGCAGCAGTTGGTGTAATTCCTAAAAGGCAAATAATTATTGTGGAGGGCGGACGGGCTGTCCCGCTGAGCACTCCGCCACTGCAGGGTCCCACTTTGCAGCCTGCAGTCGGGAAGCCTGGGATGAAATCAGAGTCAGAGGCTGGAGGTTTCTACCAGAAGCTGCTATCCCGATTCCTGCTCGCCGGCAACGAACCCCCTTGGGGACCGGAGCCATGGCATGCAGCGCTGGTGTCGGGCTGCCAAGCCGGGTTTGCACGGTGCCGGGGTGAGGGCAGGGGGGGTTTGGTCTGCGGCTGCCATCCCGGCGGGCAGCTGAGGGGGAGAGGCAGAGGCAGCTGGGGTGAAACGAGGACGGTTGGACATCCTGCCAAAAGCCGCCTGAGTGACAGCGAGACGTGCAGCCTGGCTGGGGCACAGCAGTGGGATGGGGATGTATTTTGGTGCCGGGAGAGAGACGGAGGGACCAGCTGGGCTGCGGGGTCTCGGTCCACCTTGGTGGCCTCCTTGGGAAGAGGGTGCCTCCAAGCAGCGGTGCACGCTGTGGCTCCTGACCTGCTGGATCCCAGACTAGTCCAAACTTAGTCTGGGGACTGCTTTCCTCCCACAGAGGTATTGCTTTCCTCAGCTACACCCTCCCAGCACGTTTCTGCAGCCTCCCTGACATGTGTTTCGAGTTAGCCCCCCCCAACAACCAAGAGCTGGCTGGAAAGTATGTTATCAAATTCAGAGGGAGCACTTCATTTCCCGATTGGATCTGGATCTTTTAAACATCTAAGCTCACCTCACTTCAAGGATGAGAACAGAAGAAAACATCTCTCGTTATGTTTGGAGAACATAATTAATGTCTTTTGGTTTCGCAAACCAGCTTTAATAGAGAACATGCAAACTCAAAGGGTTCAAAGGAGTTAAAGTCCAGGGTGACATCCTGCACCATGAGACTTCTGCTGGTGCAGAGGTGTCTTGAATCACACCCTCCTCGAGGATGCATTTTCATCTCGGAAATGAAACTGGGAAGTGAAACTAGGTTCATGATCGGCATAGTGGTAGAAGGCTTCCCGGAGGCACGATCTTACGTGGCATAGAGACTGCTTCACCACATCAGCACCGCGTGTGACCGTAGGATAGCCGAGACTGGAAACATGCAGCACGTTTTGCTGCAAAATATGGGTCCCAGGTAGCAGTCTGCATGCTGTAAACCTCAGCTCTGGGTCACCATCACCAAAAGACCTGATGCCACGTTGCCTCAGGGCTCCTCTCAGGTTATGTATTGAGCAAGGAGACGGAGTGGATTCCCATCTCTGGTGCTCCAGGTGGATGTTGAGAAGTGGAACGACTCTTCTCCCGCCCATATGAGAAGTAAACGTATCCCACTCACCATGTTTCTCCAGTCTTCAAGCTGTGTGGGAGATGGATGTTGAGCACCAGAAGTGGAGCTCACCGTGCTGGCAGGAGTGGCCACTCTTTCAAGCGGATGCAGGCAGCGAAGATTGTAACATCCTTGCCGTTAAAGGTCAACATGGAAATTCCCGCTCTTGGCATGTTCCCCATGACGAGCTTCAGCCAGTGACTTCTTGCATGTTGAGCCAGGGTGGCTGAGGTAGAAAACACATTTCAACATGTTTTTGAATTTTAAGCTCACACCCCACACTTAGTCACTCTCATATAGAAGGGCTTTTCCTTCATCCTCTTCAATATACAAAACTACTTGCTTTAAGATGCTGTTTCTTAAATTTTGCAATTGCAGTGGTTTAATAGGATGCGTTATTTGGAAATGGCTGTTTCCCTTTCCCAGGACAGTCATTCCAGGCTCCCACCCCAGCCTGCCAGGGGCTGGAAGGGATGTGCAGTCTTTCTAGCCTCCTATACTGACTTGGCACCAATGACTTTGAAAACTGAACCATTTTATGGTCCAGAGACAGATTTCCAATGGATTTGCATCTATTGCTGGGCTCTGTGGTGTCCTAGGAGGTCTGAGCTAAGGCTGGTGATACAGGGGCTCTGTCCCTCTGCCCAAGAGCAAGGGGATGGCTCCCGCCCAGGTCAGGACCCTGGGGTAGTATGAATGCAATTGGCTTGCTTCTCTTGGCCCTCACAGCTCAAATTCAAGAGTGAGCACATTTACTAAATGCCATATACATGGATTCCAAATGCTAACTGCTGTGGATTCCTTGAAATAGTGCCCATTTAAGAAAACCATGATTTATAGCTCATTTGGGCACATGCTTTGCCATGGAGGCATCAAACTTGCTGTGTGTGAGAGATTGATTGCCTGAATTAATTGTGACTAAAATCCAGCCACCCCATTTGGTTTGCTTGTCAAGCAGAGGGCACAGGGGGTCCCAAGCAGCAACGGTGATGGACGTAGCTGTGTCCATGGGCTCAAAACTGGAACTTTGTAGGGAAGGGGCAAACCAAACCTGCCTGTACGGATGTGCCTGGGGAAAGGGCAGGGCTGTCGTGAAGGCAAACAGAGCAAGGGATTTTTAATCTCCATCAGATGTAGGCAGGGAAGGAGGTCACCTCTAGAGATCTTGTAAACATAATCTCCTCTGTCTAGTAATGTTTGAGTTTGCAGGCTGGATCCAAAGCAAACGGTGGGAGTGCAAAAGAGGCTGTAGGAGGGCAACTTGTGATGTGCTGGGACATGTGAGATGCCTAGTAAAACAGAAGGTGCTCTCATGACTTTTGGCAAGGGATATTGCTTGACAATCCACAGCCTCTCTGGTAATTTTGGAGCAATGGGAGAGGCAGGGAGATCAGCGGGTTTGTGCTGATGGAAGGAGCATGTATATAATTTATCTTGTCTGAGGTGCTTGAGGCTGTTTCCAGTGGGAAAGCTGAGCTGTAATTAGGTTGCTGATGAGCCTCGTATACAAACCCTTCAGCTCTATAAACTATGCCTTCAAAGACATCCCTTCCCCTAGGGACCGACCAAGGAGGAATTCGAGCAGTATTTCCAGCGAGCTGATGGATGCCTTTCTGAAACCAGATGCTTGGCAGCCAGCCACTCCACTTAGCGTCACTGAAAACCTTGAAGCCTGTTGACTTGTTCAGCCCATGGCTAAACCCTGTAGCTGCAAAGGGATGCTTCAGTAGAGCAGTGCCCTTACTGGATGTGTTTCTTTATCTATCTCTGCTATGAGCTGCCCTGAGCTACTCCCTGGGGGAGATTCAGCTGGTCCCAGCAGCCTTCATGGTACTGTCTGGGACATAGAGGTCTCGCTTGGACACAGGAGATGGTGCTTGTTGATATAATTTTTTTAAGGCATTTTAAGGTTTTGGGAAATACTTCTTAAGTAAAACTGTTAGGAAAGAAGGGCAGGAAAGACCTTATGAAATGGTCAACCTGCTAGACTTTTTGCCGCTAAACCCTGGGTTCAAAACCAGCAAGGGAGCACTGCTCCATTCCCATCTTCCTATCTCTCGATGTAGAGAGAGAAAGAAGAGATTAATTGATACAAAACACCAGACAGCCCTGAAAAGGCCCCCGAAAGGGCACCCTGAAAAGAGGGGGATACTTGGAAACCCTCATCTGGAGAAGAGGAGAATAAGAGGGTAACAAGTTTGACACCTGGCCAGAGCGTGTGGTCTCTACCAGCTAGTGGTGTTTGGGCTCTGCAATAGTAGGTGGGTTGTTCCTCGCGTGGACTTGGGGTGGAAGTCACCTCCGCCAGCTGTGGGCTGTTTCTGCTCAAAGGGAGCTGCCCTGTTCTCCCCATGGTCAGTTTGTGCCCCTGTCCTGGCCACCTGGTCCCACCTAGGAAGGGAGAGGTGCCCGTTTGTCTTGAATGACTATAGAGGGAAGCTGGAGGAGCTGTGAGTAGGTATTTTTTGCTGCTAAATGTAGATAATAATTTGATATCTAAGTGTTTCCCATCGCCATCTGTTTGTTACTCTGCCAAGTAAGGTCTCTTTGGCAGTTTTTCCTGCTGGGCTGCTGGTCCCTCCTGCACAGGGGCAGCCATGGTGCCCGGCACTGGCCCGGGATGCTGCTGATGCCTCTCCCCTTCTCCTCCTCTCTTGCCTTCAGGCCACGGAGAGTGTCACTGCGGAGAGTGCAAGTGCCACGCCGGTTACATCGGGGACAACTGCAACTGCTCCACTGAGACGGACAGCTGTGTTTCCAGCGACGGGCAGATGTGCAGCGGCAGAGGCACCTGTGTCTGTGGGAAGTGTCAGTGCACCGAGCCAGGGGCTTTTGGAGAGACGTGTGAGAAGTGTCCCACCTGCCCAGGCGTCTGTAGCACTAAAAGGTACACACAGAGGGGTTCAGGAAGGACTTCTCGCTGGTGGGAAGGGCAGCATTTTGGTTCCTGGGAGACTTTTCAGCTAAGGAATTACTCCTGTTTCATTAAACAGGGGTGATTATCCCCAGGCAAGCCTGCCGCTGCTCAGAGCCCACACTAAGCAACCTGAGAGTATCCCAGGTAGAGAAGCGACAAGTGTTGCTGCCTAAGTCCTCATGGAGGTTCATGTCCCTGTTTGTTTCCAGTGCTGTCCTGCTCTGCAGGAAAGGCTGGCAACCCCAGTTTTGCTGCACCCTGAGCTGCAAACATCTGGGCCCGGAGAGCTGCAAACTGCAGAGGAGGGGAGGATGGGGATGACTGCCTGCCTCGCAGCGATGGAGGTGCCCTGGGCATCAGCCTCAGCCTGGCACAGAGCAGCAATGCTGTCTGCCTCAATCTCAGGCAGGATGGATGTTGCAGTAGCTGATGACATCCAAAGGGCAAACTGACCCCAAACCTACCAACTGTTTTGCACCTTCATTGAATCCACCCCTAGAATACATCCATCCTTGAGATGGAGATGCTTGGCCCTGAAGTTGCTCTTTCGTTGTGGTGCAGATGTGCAGCCTCCAGACCAACACCCAGGGAGTCCCCTTCTGAGGGGTGAATCTCTATGTTCATGTGGTTTCTGACGGGTGCTTAATCTTCCCCTCCATGTGTCGTTCTGCAGGGACTGCATTGAATGCAAGCTGTTTAACTCAGGAAGACTGGCTGATAACCAAACCTGCCAAAAGCACTGCAAGGACGAGATCATCACCACTGTGGATGTTCTCGGTGAGTAGGCAGCGGTAGGACTGCAGACGGTGGGAGCCAGCGACTGTGGTGTTGAACTCCTCTTAACCAGACCAAATAACATCAAAGCCTCAGGGAACGCCTGGTATTTAGAAATGTATGTGTGCATGTAGTATGTATATGTGTATGTGTGACTCTCTCTCCAGGCTGTAATCTATATTGAAGTAAAAAAGCCTTTGATTTTAAATAACATCTTACCACATCTAACCACTGTCACCAGTGCAAGGAGCAAAGAGAGTGGGATGAGATCAGACAGAAGATTACATGAGCCATGAGAGGGTGCAAAAGGACAAAGTATCACCCAAAAAGGCATTCTCTACTCTTCTGAGAACCCATCTTCGAAGAAGTGAGCTTGTAAGAGAAAGCAAAGCTGTTTTGGAGACAAGGAGTTCTGCTTTGGTGGAACTGACTGCTAAAAGTCCCCCTGGCAATCTCCTCTCCTGCCCTTTGTGTCCTCTTCTAGAGGTCACCCCTCACATGTATCCCTCAGCAGATGACTTCGTCCCCCTTCTTTTCAAGCTCCATTCTAGGACTCTCTGAATTTAGGGAGTAGAGGGCATCCAAACTTGTGACAGCTTTAATCGCAATCCTGACCCTGGCCTTAGCAATACCCCTTGAGGGGAGGGATGGAGATCAAGCAGGGATAAATTACTGCCCACATCTGACATTTCTTCCTCTTCCCGTAGTTTATAGAGGTAGGAGTACTCTACCTTGCTCGCCCTTTCTCTCCCTTCCTCCCAAGCTGCCTGCAGGCGATGTTTTTCCCATTGACTCCTCTCACATGCAGTGTCTAGCTTTTAAATTATGACCAGTGGGGTTTCCTACCTTTCCCTCTGGGAGACTTGCTCTTGTCCTCTCCATCCTGCCTGCAGTTTAGCGGGGAGTGCACCTACACCAGCACACTGTGAGAGGTTACAAGGTATCTCCAAACTGCACAAAGGTCCTTTCTGATGCCTGGCTGGCCTGCATTTCTTAGGAGCCAGCAAATACAGCTCAAACCTCCTGCCTAGGCATTGCAGCATGCCAAAGCCAGCTTTTGTGCTGACTGCACCCTGGGAAGTAAGGCTGGGCTGTGGTTTGCCAACCCCCCACACGGCTTTCAGAGAAAAACAGTCAAATGTTTGTTTTAAGACATTTTGGGAATTACGCTTATTCTTCTGTTGAACTACTGCAGTCAGATTGTGGGTTGTGCTTAGCTCTGCGGAGTTCAGGGCACTCTGCAGCTTGGAGATCTGGGCTGCTAGAGAAAGAGGTAAAGCGAAATATTCCTAGAGAAAGTGCTTGGGGACTACAGGCTTCTTCACAGGCAGACTCAGCCAAATCCTGGTCTTCTAGCGCTTTTGTATTATGTAGCACATGTTAAAAGTCCCTGCTGAGAGGCTGAATGCTGGTATTTGTCACAGAAGACATAAGTTTGTATTGTCCTGGCAGTGGAGGATGGGACCTTCTTAAATATCAAGTTGCAATGAACACACCCTGGAAGATCCCAAGTGCCTTTTGGCTCTGGGTATGAAGCAGCCAGTGCTTCAGAGTTCTGTAGAGCAGAGGCATCTATTATTGGACTCATGAACCAGAATTATGCCTTTTGGGAGGCTTATATGACTTGCATTGGACTCTGCAGGATCTCCTTCACTTCTTCGGTATTAAGTTTCCATTACTGATGGTTCCAGAGAGGAACTTTCAACACAAGAGGAACATGACAGGTCCAGTGCTGAGCTGAAGCTGCCAACAGCACACATCAGTGGACCTGAAAGCTCAGTGGGGCCATCACACCTCTCTCTGTGGACGTGTGATCTTTGAAACCTAGTGAAGACCAACAGAGATCATTACTGTCGAGACTTTAATCACTCTATCTTTTAGAAGAAAAATGGTGCAAGGATGGGATTGAAAGCAGCTGGGCCTGGAGGAACTAAGATTTGCTATTCAACGAAGATTTGCTGCTCAGCTCAGAAGGGCATTAGTCAAGAAACATAGAAGTTTTATGTACATTAATCTAATTAGTACTTTGCTTTGTAACAATCAGCACTTCTGTAGCCCTGCCTTTGATACCACTGTGTAGGTAGAGCAGGTTTTCCCATCCCAAGGTAGGAACAGCTGAGGTTTGTCCACACCAGGAATGTCATCAGGACTCACCAGAGGGGCAGTTGCATCTGGGCTCAGAGCTGTTGAAATGGGGGGTATTAATCTTTTGACTGAAAGCAGGTCAAAGGCATTGAAAGGAAAGACAAACAGACAGGAGAGAGATAAGGGGCTGGAATAGCAGTGATCATTAACGCTATCATTTTTCAGCATGACAGGCACGGATATGAGTGCGGAGGAGAGCTATGGGAAGCATTTTCAAGGTGCCTAAGCCAAGGTCACGTCTTTGCCGGCCAGTTGCACCAGGTCCCTAGATCCCATCGTCTGCCTTGAAACTCTAAACCCGTGCAGCGTACAGAGATGTGCTCCTGCAGAGCTACCTGGCGTGGCCGGAGGTGTTGCCCCATGCCCCTCCAGGCACTGTCGTTACAGCGGGGACACCCCACCAGCTGTGGCCGTGCAGGGCAGTGACTCTGCTGAAATCACCCCTGAAGCTAGAGCTGCAAACATCTCAAACTTCATAATGGCTTTTGTGAAGCAGCATTCCTCAGGAAGCATTTTATAGTGACCAGAGCAGTGACAGGCTCTGCCTGGTGCTGTGGTATGTTAAACAGGCAAACAAACAGCACCCGTACGCCTGTGGGAATCACGTAGTCCCATTTCTTGCAACTCCCCCATCTCCGTATCCTCCCCTCCAAACAACTCCTCCATTCCCTCTCCCTTCCTCTTCCCCCTCCCCACCTCATTTTCCTCTTCTGTCTCCCTCTTTAAAAACAAACTTCTCAGCCTTTTCCAGAGCTGGAGCCTGAGCCAGCCATGGGCGGCTGCTGTGCGGCTGCTGCTGGCCCCATCTGTGTCCTCGGAGGCTGAGTCTGTCCCCCTCGCTTTCCTTTCAGCTTCCGCTCTTCAAGAAATTTAGCAAATTAAGAAGAAAAAGGCATTTATTGCCCAAGCAGACTTGTGCAAAGGAGAAGTGTGTGTATGTGTGAGCTTGCGTCTGTTTGCCATGTGCCACATTTTCTCGAGCAGTAAGTCTGGATGCTGCTCAGTTACCAAACTGTGCCGCTCTCCAGGCTTGCTCCCCATTCCTCCCCTCCCAGGCACCCCTGGGAAGCCCTGCTCAGCTTGCAGGGGAGACTTGTGCTAATTCCTAATATTTAACCTGCCAACTAAGTTAACCAAGTGCCATATTGCAGCTTTAGACATAGCTCCTTAGGAAGGGTTACTAGGTCAAAATCAGGGGAACCCACACCATTGCAAGTTGTTAGGGGGGAATTAGCTTAAAAAGAAGAGGGTGTTGGAAGCGTTTGTCTAAGAAATTAGGATACAAGAGTTTTTTGCCATCTTTAGGATTTTTTTTTTAATATAAAAACCAAAATAAAATTTGGCGACTGTGCATCTCCTTCCAGAAACAGATGACCCGAACGCGATCCTCTGTGCCTATCCCGTGAACAACTGTGTCATGAAGTTCACCTACTTGGA
The DNA here is from genome assembly GCF_000690535.1 of Cariama cristata. Classification (NCBI taxonomy): domain Eukaryota; kingdom Metazoa; phylum Chordata; class Aves; order Cariamiformes; family Cariamidae; genus Cariama; species Cariama cristata. The sequence continues at coordinate 60,544 of NW_009622661.1, forward strand.
GCTTGCCAGTGGGAAATCCAACCTCACCGTCCTCAAAGAACCAGGTTGGCCTTCCCTTGGGGTTCTTTTCAATAGCACAGGCTGCCTTGTGAGAAGTGATGGGCTGCTGGGGAGCTTGGTGGGTTGTGGAAAGGCTGGTTTCACTGGCTGTATGAAGGCATGTGTGAGCAGATGAACTGGGATGATTTTAAAATAAAGTGTTTTACACTGCTGAAACCCAGCTTCAAATGCTCCTAACTTAGTAAAAAAAAAGGACTCTGAGAGTGAAACATGCACCAGAGCCATCAGCATTGCTAGCAGGCGGCTGAAGGGCTTTCGGCCAGCTTGGGATGCTGAAATTAAACCCAGCCTATTTACGTAGCAAAAAGCATGCCATGTACTGAGTTGGAAATACAGCCACTGGGAGCAAAAAAAATCAGGAGACACCTGCTGCTGCTGCTGGTTAAGTCAGGGTGTTAGGAAAGCCCCACACCACCTATGGATTTCTGCTTTGCCAAAGAGCTCGCTCTGGTCCAGGCAGCATAAGGGCGTGTGTCCCTGCTCCCCTCCCCAGGCTTCCCAGACAGCTGTGCTTCCCAGTATTATTTTAATCTCCTGCAATGCAGTTTCTCAAGGAAAACCCCACGTGGTGTTGCAGGACAAGCTGGCAAGCACCCAGCAGTAGCTTCTCATGATCTGCTCTGGTCCTCCAAGGCACAGGCCAGTATGGGAAAGACTGAGATATTGCACGTTTCATTTTATTTCTGCTGTGGCTTGCGCTTTATTGAAAGACCAGTTGATCAGCTGACAGTTAATGTACTTATTTAAAGTGCCTAGTGATCACCTGTCTCCCTGTGGGCCAGAAGCTGAGCTGGCTTTTGCCAGAGGCAACTTAACCTTCTTTGTCCCACCTGGGCCACCCGGCATTAGAACCAGGTGTCACTGTTGGACGGTGGCATTGCAGCACTGCTCTTCCCCCAAAGCGCTACATGGCATCCCGGCTCCGGAGATGTCCATGAGAGCTGTGCCTTTGACCTGCCTCTACCCAGGAATTTATTTAATAAAAGAAAAATCCCTTTGGTTTCAGAGAGGACTGTTGCTTTTTTAAATTTAGCCACTGCTGCTAGCACTGCCCTGAGGTCACTTGCTCAGTGGCTGCGGTCCAAGTCGTTACGTCCCAGTATCCTGATCTGGGATACACTTGCACCAGAGCTAATTACCTTCTCCCCCTCGTTACCAGCCTGCAGCTCAGCCCCCAGTGCCGTGACGATCGTGCTGGCAGTGATTGGCAGCGTGGTGCTGATCGGCATCATCCTGCTGGGGCTCTGGAAGCTGCTCGTCACCATTCACGACAGACGGGAGTTCGACCGATTCCAGAGCGAACGTTCCCGGGCCAGATATGAAATGGTGAGCCTGGGGTGGGGGTGCTGGTGGTGTATGGTGAGTGGGGGGGCTATTGGGATGCACTGACAGCAAACAGCTCTGCAGCGACGGAGAAGGGTGGCAGGCATGAGGGATGTGGGTGCCCGTGCCCTGCGGTGCCTCGCAGTAGGGCGTCAGGGTCCAGCACGTCGCACTGCCTTTCCAAGAGTTACAAATACTCTGCAAAATTATACCCAGCCTTTGGTTTCATCATGTATTTCCCAGCAGTGCTGGAGGACTGAAGGAGGTAGGGGAGCGGGGACCAAGCTCCGACTGTGGCGGCAGCCAGGTTGGCCAGGTCTATGAGGGAATTGTTCTGGGAGGCTTTAGGTGGGCTTTCCCAGCATTTGAGGGTATCATCACCTGTGCCTGCAGACAGGATGGAAGGTGGGTCTGATGGACAAACAACACTGCTTTTGGATCTGAATGCACATCTCAGTCAAAGCCAAATGCAGTGGTACCTTCAAATTAGTTGGCACAGGAAGGGGGGATTATGCACATTTTCACCATGCCATGGACTTTGTTCCTCACCTTTGTTCTTTTTTGTCCACTCATTTCTCCAAAGGCATCCAATCCTCTCTACCGAAAGCCTATTTCCACGCATAACGTAGAGTTCACGTTCAACAAGCTCAACAAGTCTTACAACGGTACAATTGACTGATCGGGGGGTCTCGGCGCCTGGGACTGCTGTGGACAATTGCTTGACTGTATGTGCTGCTTCCCCACTTGAAGATGGGATCCTCTTCAGGGCCGAGAATCCCTTAGGACAGGACTGGTCGACGACCAAAGCCTGTTATTTGCACAGTAAGGAGAAAAGTCTGGTTCATTCTGGAGGCACAGACGTGAAGGCAGGCTCCCTGCCTGTGCTGATGGACTCTGAGCCATGTGCGACTCCATACCCCAGCTTTCTGGATATATTAAACCTGCCAACTAAGTCAACCAAGTGCCATATTGCAGCTTTAGACATAGCCCGTTAGAAAGGGTAACTAGGTCAAAAATCAGGGGAAGCCATGCCATCGTAAGTTCTTAGGGGGGGGAATTAGGTTAAAAAACGAAGAGGGTATTGGAAGCATTTGTGTAAGAAATTAGGATACAAGGGTTTTGCAGTCTTTAGGAATTTTTTTTATATAAAAACCAAAATAAAACTATTGCGCATATATGATGCTGTGAGTAGAGTTCATTGTTTCCTTGCTGAGCCCCCCCACCAAAACTGGGGCTTGCTCCTACAAGCAACAGTGGTGCTGCCTGATTGATTTATTAATAAAGCCTTATCGGTCAAAGCATGGCTATAAAAACAGGAACGGGAGCCACAGTGACTGCCGCAGAAGGTACGTTGATTTAATACCCTGGTGTTGACCCAGGGCGGGGAATGCCACAAGGAGCTCCTGCTCTGTGCCAGCAGTGTTAAACAGATGGGAAACTGGTGGGAGCCCAAGGGAAATGGGAGTTTAGGCTGAGGAAGCTAAAACACCAGTTTCTTGGGATGTGCAAGTAGGTGTCCAGCCTGGGTGCCTGCAGGAGGGCAGCTGGGAGCACACAGCATCTTGTCCAGACCTCTGAGTTCTTACCAGAGGACTATTGCTGTGGGGTCCAGCGGAGCCCAGCTGGAAAAGCAGGGGAGCCCTGAGCTTTTGGCTGGAAAGGGAGCTGGATAAAACCCAGTGTTATTGCTTCACAACGTACATTTTGCTTTGGGTTTTGTTGGGTTCTTTTTCCCCCCAAACTGTTCCCCCAGCCCCATCTGTTTTCCTTTGGAGCTGGGGTTTGGGTTATCCCGGCTTACAGCTGCAGCTTTAAACCCACACAGAATGCAGCGGGGATGCAGAGAGAAACCGGAGCAATTGCTACTGCCTGCTTTTTATTTTCTTCCCCCCCTTTTTTTTTTCTTTTTTCTTGTCTCTTCGCCCTGAACAGATCATGCAATAGTCAGCTGAAGGAAGCTTGCCAGGGAAAAGCAAAAACAAATGGTGTTCATTGTTTTGACTTGCTCTTCTCATTGGAAAAGGGCCATGGGCCCATCCTTCCGGATTTTTTTTTTTAATTATTTGTTTTTGCCTCTATAAACAGAAGCTCTTATTTGCTCAGTATAAACAGCTCTCCTTCAAGAACTTCGTGGTCCCCCCCGCCTCCTACCAGCAGCACTGAAGAAACGCAGCAGTCCACGCTAAAAATAGCTCGAAACGTGGATTTTTTAGGAGTGCAGCAAGTGGCATGTTAGCAGCATCGGCACTGATCAGGTCGGGTGAAGAACCCAAAACCTCGAATTAATGAAATCTGTACCCTGTCTTCCCACTTGATTCCACTAAATCTGCCCTAGCAGGGGAGGAGGACGCATACATTTTGAAAAGCGCCAGGCTGGCACGATAGATTTCATCACTATCACAAAAGACAAAATAGAAAACAGTCAAAAAGTAGTCATCACAAGTAGACAGAGCAAGTTTTAGCATGGTTGGTGTGACTGCCTCACACAAGCCGTACTGTCCCAGGCATGGAAAGGGGGAGCAGGAAGGAAAGCGGAGGGAAAGGAAGGGCAGGAACATTTTAAAACAGCTTTGCCACCCAAAGCAGCAAACACTGTGACTACAGCTCTCCTGCCGTTAATTCACAAGGGACCAAGCAGTTTAAAAACAAAACCACCCCTTTGCTTTTTTTCCTTTGCACTCCAAAAGGAAAGGCACAGGCAGTGCCCCCCCTGCCACCCTTTTCCTTGCAGATTACCTTTACGCTGTGGCATTTCCCAGCACGCTGGGTTAGTGCTGAGAGACCAGACAATCGGGGCAACCATAGAGAGCCAAGGTTTGACTCATTGCTAAGGGGTGGTTTGGGTAGGAAGGGTGGAAAAGAGGAGAGCAAGGTCCTGGGAACAGGACTGCAAGTGCCCTCCTTCCCCTGCAAGGAGGGGACTCAGCTGTAAAGCAAACTGGTCTGCAGAGTAGCCAGGGAGCAAGGTGGGAGCGAGTAGGTGAGGGAAGGGTGCCACAGGGCTGGCACCCAAGCCGGTGTACAAAAAGAGGGGAATAGGGTTGATGCTGTCAGTGAGGAGCATCCTGCTGCCTGCTGGGCTGGGCCAGGCAGCACAGAGCTGCCCTCCCACCCCCCAAATCTGGCTTCTTGACAAAGTTGCATCCAAAAAAAGAAAGAAGGAAGTGATGCTAAGAGCAACAAAGCTTTGCTTTACTGTCTAAGCAGATCTGCGTTTATTCTTGCAAGTGTAGTGCCAAGCGCAGTCATGGGAATGGTGTATTTCAGTCAGCAGCAGTTTGTGTCTCTAAATACAGGCAGCCTGACCACAGCTAGCATTCCTGAATGAAAACTCCGGCAGAAAGCATCAACGGGTCACATGTAATGGAAAAATGTCAGTGCTTGTCTGGCCAAGCTGGGATCCAGATGCCATTGCAACATCAGCTCCTCCTGTTTCCCCAGCCGCAGCTGGCGGCTGCTGCTGCACGGGTACTGGGGCTGGGGCTCACCAGCGTGTTTTTCCCTGTGCTGCTAGTGTTTTTGGGGGAGAGAGCATTGTGTCATGCCTTGGGAAAAGCGGAGGTTTTTTTGAGCATTATTTGCTTTCTTAATTGTGGAGATGCACCGTAACGCTTTGCTGTAGCACAAACCTGAGTGAGGCATGCCCTCTTTGCATCCTCTTTATGGTGGAGTGAAGGGGTGCTCAATAGCTGAAGGCAAAGCCAAAGCTTTGGAAGATAAATGCCCAACACTCTTGAACCTGTTTAACCTTGCATTTCTCCAGCCATGTGGAAAGCGAAGGAGCTAGTATATTGAAGGTCGCTAGGATGGCTGGCAGAAAATACCAAGGCAAGGCAACTGACTACATCTGCCGCCCAGCATCATCTCCATATCTGAACACATGTTGAACTGGAATTGACTGCTGTTCCTCTACCTCCTCTTCACTGCCAGCCTGCCAAAAGTCAAAACAGTACAATACAACAGAGACACAGGATTTTATTTCATCCTATCCCTTTCTCCCTGCTCACTAGTTAGTGCTGGTGTCCCCTGGACCCAGCCCAACAGAAACTTCTCCGTTTGGCTATGACCCCAGAAGGGTTACCCAGCCTGCAGGTGGGCAAAGGTCACAACCGGGGCTTTGCAGGACTCTCTCATGCACAAAGACACAGAGGCTTTATTTCCTAAATTACTTCATTGCATTTTACTACGGGTCACCACTATCAAGGCAAGTGTACTTATGATTAACTAAACAAGTATATCTATACTACAAATTGCTACCATAAAGCAAAGATATATTTCAACAGCAATGGAAATCAATATTAGCAGCAATGAATATTAGTAGCAAGTCTATATTTCAATTTTACAAGTTAGTACAAAATGACCACTAGTAAAGCAGCAAATATACTTATCAGTAATTATTATTTAGGACAAGAGGAAACACCCTCAAGTTGCAAGGGGAGGGTTAGATTGGACATTAGGAAG
>NW_009622662.1:0-8167 GCF_000690535.1 Cariama cristata
TGTAGCCGTATATATGACACCTCCGAAAACAAAAACGGGTAAAATGCTTGGTGTGTGAAAGCGTCAGGTGCCCTGGGCAAGCTTGTAACTACTTCACTCGTTTATGACGTTTGTAAGTACAATAGAAAAGACCAACGGGGCCTGTGTTATAGTGTAAGCAGGATCGTTGGGCTTTGCTCCCAGAGTTTTCATTAACTGTTGTGATTTCGGGCAGATAGCCAGCTTTGGTGTCCTTTGGCTTGCCTGTCTCATAAATATAATACAACTTAACTTGCAGAAGGTTTTGTACAATGAGTATTTAATTGTAAAGTGCCACAAGATATTAGATAAAAAAATACTGAGTCGTGTCAAGTAAAATACTTTTAGTAGGTGTGCAAAACATTGAATATATGCAAATTAAAAATAAACTTCAGATCCAGGCTATAGCTGCTCAGGGTGAATGTTTGTCATCTGATGCTTTGCTGCCTTAAAGGAGGAATCTGCTGAAGGGAGGACCTGTGCCCAGAGCTGCTCTCTGCTACGCTTGGGTGACACTTAGCAATGCAGAAAAGTCCAAAGTAAATGAGAAGAGCAGGATGGAGCCATTGAGACAATTGTACCCTGTCTTCAGTGGCTCTTTTTCTAGCACACAGCTGACAGAAACACCTACTCCATTTTGAGCAGTAGCTACTTGATCTGACTGAATTTTGCAGGGAGACTTAGTTCAGCCCTCTTTTTAAGAAGGATGACTTTCATCAGAGGAAATGCAATCGCAGTCTTTCTAGGCCAGGAACATAGGAGCAAATGTGAAACCTGAAGGAATCTTTCAGGTCTTGAAACCAGTCCCTACAGTTGTGGGCAGTCTTATCGTATGTAATTGCTTTCAAAGTATCTCCAAGCTCCATTGTAAAATAAGGCTAAGTCAGGTTCTTACCTCCTTTAACTAAAATTTTACATCTGATAATGGAATAAAATTTCTACCATTTTGTACATAGTATAAATTCATATCATTTTTATACATAGCAATTAGTATATTCTCCTAAATGGCTGTGTGGAAATAAGGGTGCATGTTGTAACACAAAGCATTTTATTCCTGATGTGTATGTTTTAAAACATTGATGATAATAATAGCAGTTTGTTTAAATACAATCACAAGTGAAGTTCTTTCTATTAAGAACCCCTGTATGTCCAGAGTTCTCAAGGCGTTACTATAGGTCTTAGTTTTCATATTCCAGTTTTTGGTTTTAATGGTTGTTATTTGGAGGGGAGGGGTGATTATCAGCATGTACAGAGCATGAGAGCTCAAACTTATTTCTGCTATGCCAGAAGAAAAAATCTCTCTCACTGGTAGAGCTGTTGGAGCCTGAATTATGATTCAGCCTGAATATGTACAGAGGTATTTACCTCTCTCTTATCCAAAATCGCTTGTGAGTGCAAGAACTTTAGCAAGTACAGAGAAACAGATCATATTTCTCAGAGGAGTGGAGAAACGATGATTCCCCCTGTGACAGAGACACAGTAGCGCCTCTTTTTTTGTTTGCTATCCCATGTCATGATCCAGCCCAGTTTTGCTGAACTGTTTTTTTCATTGTACATTTTGTCTTGATCATACCAGGTTACTAAATGCCTATATTGAACATTATCACAGACAAACTCTTTTTTTCAGCTGTTTGAGATTAGTAATTAAGAGTGCTGTTTAGACAATTATTATTGAGTATGATAGTGCTGAAAGGCAGAGTACAAAAACACTGTATCTGGAAATGTTATGATATCCTTTTAGAATAAGAAATGAATTATCTTTACCACAGTGGGAATGAATCATCTTGATCAAGCATTCTTTTCTAACATCAAAATGTGATGATATCTAAAATGCAAAAACAATTTTCAAAAACATATTTTTATTTTCACCATGGAAAATTACTACTGTGCTCATTTTTTCCCATTGCTAAACCAGATTAATGACTTTAAGCCCTGATAGTTACTATCATCAGTCTTTCATACACAACAACATATGCATGTGTATAAATAAATGCATTATAGTTCCTGTCATGTGAACATTAAAATCAAGGTAGTGAGTTCTGCAGACGCTCACACCCAGGAGTAAGACATCATGTGAGACAGCTGTAATCGAGTCATTTCACAAAGCAAGCATGGAGCATAAAAAGTACTTAACTGCTGTGCCTTCAAAAACTTTGATGGTAGCCTGGACTACTGATGTGTTGTGATCACTGCTCAGCTTGCTGACCAACACTGTCTCATTGCTTTCTTGTAATTCCACTCTGTTCCTATTCTTTTGTTGTTTTGGAAAAATAGGCTGCTAATAGCAACATGTGATAAGATTTAAGACTAAAATTTTGCTTTCAGTTGCATCTCACTGGGAAGAGCAATGTATTAAACAGGACCTGTGTGGCGTACATGGAAAAATTCATGCTTTTCTCCAGCTTTATCTTTAATTACATTTTGTCAAATAACCTGATACAGAAACCATTTTAGGTATCGTCTTAAGGAAATTTTGAGACATTTGCAGAATAAGAAATATGTAATTATGTCTTCTAGTTTCTTGATGTTTGTACTGCATTGTCATTTCTCCTGTTAGCTGTTCTGAGTAACTGTGATTTTGAAAGCTTGACCTAAATGTTCTCTTCTACATTACTGCAGTATATCTTCTCTATGAGCCTATCATCATACATTATGCTACAACTGAATAAGGCATGAAAAATTAATGATTTACTATATTTATAGGATTCTCCATGGTGAAGATGGTCAGCCATGGGAAACATATTGCAATAATAGTCCAACAGCTTAACAAATTTAACCCTGAAAATCAGAGCGTGGAGGATTTCTTGAACGAATCAGCTAAGATGTTGCAGGTATAGTAAGTTTCAGTCCATCTTACATAGCTTATTTTGTTTTACTGTGTGATTTTAAGTATAAAAATATCTGTTTTCTAACATGTTGTTGTACCTTTCATAGATTTTTCTTACAGTGACATTTTTCACTCATGAGTAAAGTCCAAATTTCTTGTGGTTATCACCGGAAAACAAAGAAGTAAAGATCAGAGGGGTTGAAAAACTGCTTGGGTAGCAACAAAAACCAGGAAAGCAACAACCTTCTAAAATGGATCTGACAGTAATAGGGAAAGCTTCTCTTCCACTTCTGACTAAGCTGTTTTGTAGTTTCCTATCTCCTTTCTCCTTCCAAATAGAAGTTTTTGTCAGCACCACCCATTTGTATGTATGAATGCAGTTCAGAAGCTGACTCACAGGATCAAGTATTCTTGCTTTGAGGACATAAGTGACCATCAGAACAGTGGGATAGAAGGCAAGTGACAGTGAATCAGCTACCTGGTTTTAATCTAATACTGCAAGTAACCAGACCAAGATTTGCCAATATGTAGCTATACTGGCTGAAGCGGTTCCCATCCTTTCGTAACCATAGTCTGTCATCTTCCTATCTCTTTGTCCTCAGTGCCACCCTGCCTTGTGCTGATGCAGCTACTGGATTGAATCAGCTTTAGAAAATCACTAAGGGAAGACAGTAATATTGTTTAGACTGCTATTGTCTGTGTGTGCCATGTGTTATCAAACTGCATTTTTGGAGCCCTGATTCCACACTGCCATGTAGCTCCAGTGCTCATTTCCACTTCTGGAAATAAGGTCTGAAACACTGCTATTCCACTTAGACAGTTTTTGACATTGATTTTGCATAAACACAAATGACTACAAGAATGTAAAACTATGGAGGTGTGATATGAGAATCAGAGGCTGAGGCAGTGGATCCATACGCATTTCTTGTGTGCTTGCTTTCTTGAAGTTTCCACTGAGGCCTCTAGTTTCTGCTACTGCCCTCCTGCCTTGTAGTACTGGTGTAACTCTCTGTGCATTCATATGCTGAATTACATCAGAGAACCAATCCAGTTTCAAAATAATAATTTTTCTCTGGGCAGAGAGCCGGTAAATTCACAGAATCACAGAATCGATTTGGTTGGAAGAAACCTCTGGGATCATCGAGCCCAACCTTTGCCCTAACACCACCATGGCAACTAGACCATGGCCCTAAGTGCCACCTCCAGTCTTTCCTTAAACACCTCCAGGGAAGGTGACTCCACCACCTCCATGGGCAGCCCATTCCAATGCCTAACGACCCTTTCTGTGAAGAAATGCCTCCTCATTTCCAGCCTGAACTTCCCCTGGCACAGTTTCAGACTGAGCCCTCTTGTCCTGTCACTAGTTGCCTGGTAGAAGAATAAATAAGAATAAACACTTGTAAAAAATAATATTCAGATAATTGTTCTGCTCAGCCTAGGAAAGATGATACAAAGACAAAAGAAGCAGTAACTCCATTACAGAAAAATGAACCTTAAGTTTCATAATAAACCCTTTCAAAAGGGGAAGAACAGGGAGTATAGCTGATGCCAATGGTAAGGCAGAAATCTTTCTCTGGGGTAGTTTCAGCTCACTTACTATATAATATTTTTCCTGTGAATTTATCCAAGAAAGTAAAAAGTAAGATCTATGTTTATAGAAAATTCAGCTTTGTTTCAGTACCAAATGGGTGATTAAAATTCATCATGGAAAGTTCACTTCTTTCTTTTCTGTTTCATAATAGGCATATGATCATATAAGTATTGTAGTGTTTTTGTGCACGTGATTTCCAGGCTTGGCCACTTACCAATTAGCCAGTATTAACTGATCCATGCAGAAACTTCCTCTAGTTTATATCCTGATTAATGCTATCGCTTTAAATCACAGACTAGGTTCAAGCCTGTGTGTCTCACGCTAGCAGCATGACAAATAGCAAACCTAGTGTTGTGCACTACTGACCAGACAATAATCAGGAGGATCAGATTCCAAGAGCACAAATCTAAATAATTGCAAGACACAGCGCTCGCTCTATTTATTTACTCACTTAGGTATGCAGTATATCAGACTTGACTTTTCTACAAGTTACTATCTTCTATTCTTTTAGACTTTTCTAATTGGTTAATTAGTTTTCCATCCCCTAAAAGTACAATCAGATTCCAGTCATTATCAACACTGTATGTTGCATTCATATTATGTATCTTTATTGTATTTGGATGTTTTGTAGTCTTTATGTCCTTCTAATATGATATCTGAGGTGTCTTGTTTAGTTCTTTGATAACCTGTTGATGACCTACATAAAGTAAGAATAAAATAAGAAAAATAAAATAAGAAGCTTGCTAGCTTATTGTCCAGCTGTTTGTGGTTGTTCCTGGTGAAACCAACAATTTTGGGCTAGATTATGTCTCGCAAAATAAAAAGACAGTTCGTTCCAGAATACGTTCAAGGGAGTTCAGCACCCCAGTAGTGTCTCTGCCAGGCTGCGGGAGCCACTATGGATGCCAGTATTGTCAAGTGCCAGATCTTGGAGATAAGTACCTCTGACAGCCACACATTCTCACCTGAACTGCAAGGAGCAGATAGCAAAGGACATTTTGTAGAGCAAAACTTCTGTCTGAATGAACTAGGTTTCAAAGAGCAATATAAATGTTTGTAGGAGCTGATCAAAAGTAAATAAAATTACTATTTGGAAATCTAATAATGAAATGAGGAGAAGGGCATCCTTGGCTGATCAGAAATGGGGGACGACATCAGTAAATAGTAAGAGATAATAGGTAGAATAGAACCAAGTTCTGAAGCATTTTAATAGCAAAGACAAGCAGCTTTTATTTTATGTGCTAGAATCAACCGAGAGATGCTAAGAGAGTAAGTGGGTCAAAACAACGGACTAGCAGAACGATCTAAATTATAGCATTTCAGATAGTTGATTTGCTAGAGAAAGACTGGATTAGTTAAACCCAGGAAAGAGAGGTTTATTACAATAAAATAGAAAATTTTGAGATGCTACCTTAGATTTTTAGCTATGAAGCAATGGGAAAATACTACTTGAAACCTACTGTTCAAAAAGAGTGAAGAAGATGTGCACATAAACTGCTTATGATATCCTGGAGAATAGTCTACATGAAAAATGGCCTCTGAAGTTACGGGCTTGACTGACAGGCAAGGTGGCAATAGTACCAGTAATTGTGGAAAGAAGTAGCATGAGAACACTGAAGTTTTGTTTTAGCATTGTTGAAATTAAGCTGACAACAACAAGAAGGAAATGTCACAGAGAGAGGCCAGTATTTTAGACTGTTGTTTAAGGTTCTTATTTGTGTACATGACAAATGTGAATATGTTATGAAAGGAAGTTGGATTTAGTCCTAAGGGAGTGAGTCTGGAAGGCACAATCTGTCTTGATCTAAATATCCCTGTCAACCATCTACCAGGGGCATGAGACCATTCTTGTGGGAATCCTTGCAAATTAAAGCAGTAAAAATGGCTGATGAAGTGCAGCACAGGAAAAGAAGTGAAAGTGGTCAAGCAAATATATATTAAAATGAAGGACTTTACAATATGAATATATATAAAAAAGAGACAGGCATAAAATCCAAAGGGTCAAAGCTGTAGGGTGAAAATACACTTGCTTTGCGAATGTTAGCAAGAAGTAACTGGTAGATTTCTGTATTAGATCTTTTACTAAGTATAGAATCGGTCTTTGTTGAATATTCTGCTCAAAATCCAACACAACATTTCCGTTGGTTTCACTGCGCTGCTGCAAAGGTGACACAATCCAGAGGTTTGCGTAGTAACTCTTCAGCAAGATTTTCTTCTTAATTTCTAGATGCTCTAATTTTACTTATATGTCAGGTTAGATAAATAATTAAAACAAAACCCAAAATACGTGATTGTGTGACATAATAATAGTACATTTTGCTCTTTCGTAAAGACTATGTAGAAATTTTTATGTTTTGGCAGTTCACAATGGTTGGGAAATGGTGGTACTGTAGATGTTTGGAATATCCTGCTAGCCAAATACAGGGCACATGGAAGAGAAAGATAAATGGGGTTCTGTTCTAAGCTCCATCAATCTTTCTATCCCTGTACTTTCTCTTACTTGCCCTCAAACTTATTTGCCCAGGTCTTGTCATTTACCCTATCCCAGTTCCATCTCTTCACGTTGTTGATTCCAGTGCTATTCTGACTGTCCAGCAAGTCCTGCTCACCTCTTTGGTTTTGTTCTGCTCACCTCAAAGTTCTTGCACGTTCAGTTCCAGTCTCTTCTATCAACTTGAGCTCCCAGACTGACCCAGCATGGCTTATCCTGGTCTCATCTTGCATGGTAGCGAAAGCTCTGCTTGCTCTGGGCTGGGTGTGGTAAGAGCACACACAATCTTCAAGGAAGCTTACTGCTACAGTACAAAGTCACACAAAACACACACAAATGGATATTTTTTACTTGGCAAAATGGTATGGATTTTCATAAGAAAACCAAATGGCCAAATTTGTAAGGCACTGCTTGGCCCCTGTGTGCCACTTTAAAAATACATCCCTAGCTGTTTCCCTGCATTTTATTTGCAAATACAATTTCCAAATAGCTAGTAAAAAACCTGAAAATTTGACAACTTTCTATCAAGTACCTCTTCCTTGTATAGACTATGCAAGCTGCTCTGATCTTATTCCTCTTGAATAGCATAGGAGGGCATCCATTAACTTCAACAGAAGCAGAGGCAACCTCTTGATTATTATTATCGTTTTTATTTCTGAATGCATCTTTATAATTTTCTTTAAATATCAGTGTTCCCACCTGAACATATGCTCTCATTGTAGGAAATCTTGTCTCAAGCTTTGACATAGAAATTTGTTTGGAAAACATTTGGGTCTACAGTCTGCTTCCAAGTATATTCCGGAGTGACTGCTCAAAGTCAGAAACATTACTCTGTACATGTATTGGTGTAAATGAGATAACTAGTTGGCCATCTTTATTTATAGAGAAATTATGGCATTGGGTACTGCTATCAAGAGTTATGTTTTTCTAGCTGTATGTGGGATTTACCTTTACATAGTCCATGTACAGTAACAGCAGCTGCACATCTAATCCCTGTGTACTGCTTTGAAAAAGCACCCATCTTTCCCTGCATTTTTGTAATTGAGGTAGATCAAGCAGATAATATACCCAATAACCGCTGGGGTACATTTTTCTTTTTCACTTATTGCACTTTGCAAACATTCAGTATTTCAATATATAAAGAGGGAATCAGAAAATTAGTACTAAAGGAATAGAAAGTGAATTTTAAAGAGCAGAGGTAAACTGTTACTTTGACAGTAGTTCAGGTCTGTCTGAACCG
>NW_009622662.1:8198-61310 GCF_000690535.1 Cariama cristata
AGATAGAATCTTCTTTTGGTGTGATGGAAATGTATAAATAAATTGCTGTAGTGCCAGGTATTTAATAGTGTTTAAAACCAAGGTGTCAAGAGATAACATAATCTCTACAAGGCCACTCGGGAAGCAAGAGAAAAAGAAATGTTCCAGTCTCAGTTCCTATCTTCCAACTCCTAGTTCACACTTCTATGTAAAAGTGGAGTTAGGGAACTCACTGATTATTAGCCCTCTGTTTTTGGAGAAATACAAATGAAACGTGGTAAGGATTTTTAATTCTTGACTAGTGGGAGATAAATAAGATGGTTCCCTCTAATTAGAATGTTATGATAAAAATTAGTCTAGAGGTGATTCTGTGTTAAACTCCATACATTTTATTTCTGCAACATGTGAATTTTACATCATAAAAAGAATTTGTTTGTTGTTCTCAGTGAATGATCAGACTTGATTTTCTTCCAGAAAGAAAACTACACTTTGACTTGTAATTCAGTTATTTACACTTCATGTTTATTGTATTGTAAGTTATGATGTTTATAACATAATATTGGACTTGTTTTTCACTGCAAATATTTTCAATAAGAACATAGGTTCATTAGTAATATGACGGGTGATTCCTTGTTGCAACAAACAAGCCTTCACCTTCAATCCTGAAGAATGATAGTATGTCCCTCAAACCTCTTAAAAACAAATAAGTGCAAATAAATGCTTTTACTTCAATGTTGTGACCTTGTTGCTATTAAAACAGAACTCAATTTAAATTATCCTGAATAACACGTTAACTTAAAATAGTTCTTTAAGTCTACCTCAGTTCTTTAAATTATTAGTATTCACATTCAAATTTACATCTGTTTCTGTTGTTCTTCATTTGAATGCCCAGACTACTCTCCTTGTTTATCTTCCTAAATGCTTTTTATTACTTCTTTCATCAGACTGATGTCCTCCAGATACCTTCATTGTTATGTACTAAACCCTCTTCTTTTTATTAAGTATTCTTCAATTAAATCTATAAAAAATTATCCATATCCAGAGTGATCCTTCATCCAGTATATATTGTACATAAGGATATCATTTCATCAGGCCATTTATAGAAAAGGACTGCATCTGTTAATTTTGAAAAAAGATTTTGTATCCAGCTGAAGCATCCCAGGCATTTTTTCCACCTTGTGACTTTTATAATCAAGCTTTTGCTATGATAACAAGAGACAGGTTTTAACACAGAAGTTACCATGCAATGTTTATGCCCTTCTCTGTGCAAATGACTCACTTTATTTTCAGTGGACTTATTTGCTTCAATTAGAGTTGCAGGATCAGACCCATCCTATTGACCTTTATACATCCCATCTACTGAAGAGCTTACTTCTGTAAAATCAGAACTGCAACCCCTAATTCAGTGTTTTAGTCCTTTATCCCTCTCATGCTGATAGCAAGATGAACCTGTTTATGAGCTTTCCATTTCACAAGAACATGGTGTAATTTGGCATAACTCTTCATAGTTCTCATTTGCATTGGTTTAGCTGTGTGTCTCGCACATGCTTACTCAACTGTGAGTAAAATCCCCAAATGTCAGAAGGCATAGATTTAGTTTTAGATATGAAAATAATGTGATGCAAGATTATTTTGATACATGTAGTGAAAAAAATCCTACTAAATTAGACAAGTCTAATTTGTATTATTAGTTACTGACATAAGTGCAGATTAGAATCTTCCTAAGGAAAGGATGGAATCTGATTTTTCTGCAATGTCCCACTCGTGATTTGATATTAAGTACAAGGGAAAATAACGTTAACTGTACCTCTTCAGGATGGTCAGCATTATGGCATGAAGGTGAAAATACTAGCTTGTGACTGCAACATAGACTGTAAACAGTAGAAGCAGGACATTTTCCTACTTATATCTTAAGATCTCAGGGTTTTTTCCCTCCATTGAAATTACTGGAAGCATTTTCACTGACTTCAGAGGGAAAGGGGACTGGGTTCTGGTGACTGATTCAAAACCCAGTGAAGTCAATAAGAATGTTTTCTTTCATTTCCACAGCATTTTGATTAGACCCTTGGAGAGGCCTAGCACTGATGTCTGAAGCACTATAAATTAATCAGAGTGCATCTGCAAAATGTATATATTCTGCCTAGAAGCAGACAAGTTCAGTACATACTTTTACTCAGTTCTCTCAGGAGGTGAAAGCTATTTTATCTTTTCATCAAATATTATCTTCTTTCTAAAATGTTTGTTTCCTCTTAAACTAAATCCTTATCCTGAGAAGTCTCAAACAGGGCATGGCTGGTGTTCCTTTCCTTCCTTCTCCCCAGAAAAAAGAGCTTTTCTTTCTCTCCTTACCCATCCTTTTCTGATCTCTCTGGCCCTTAAACAGGTCCCATCGTAACCATCCTCATTACTATACACCCACAGTGTCAAACCTTGCTTTTTACAGGCACTTCTCCATTTAATTCATGCTATTTCTCATACTAACACGTGTTGCAAGCTGTTTGTGAATGAAGTCCTATGCCTAAGCTTTCTTACACAGTCTCTTCTCTCCTTGAAGAAATTTGACTGGTTCCCAGCTACAGCTCAGTATCAGGGAGCAAGGAAAATATGTCCATGGAAGTAGGCTAAGGGCATTAGGGATTTCTCAAAAGGGAGAGATAATGCCAATCAGCACCTATTCAGACAAGAGTTGCTTGTTTTTCACAGGATCATTCAGGATAATTTCAGACAGGTTCATTCTTGTACAACTTAAACACTTGGGAATCAGAAAAAGATGAAATTCAATGCCATAGAGAGAACACTTTCAGATATTTGTATGTGAATGACATTGTGAACACATATAACTGTATTTTACTTATATCCAGTGCAGCCGTTGGTCAACACAGTAATATATAGGCTTCCAAACATTAAAAATGTGGGACCATCCAGTATTTATCTACCATAAACTTACTATGCTTTACACAACAAAACAACATGTAATAAGCTGTAACATTAAAGATAGAAAGGTTGTTTCCTGAGCATAGAATAGGCATATTGTTCAAGATTTATTTTGTCTTCTCATAAATTTCAGTATTCAGTGCAACAGAAGATGACAGCTGCATGTGTTGCTTTCACCTGTAAATTGTCTAGCCTTCTTCATGCTGAAGGAGTCACACAACATACTTGCAAATGTAGGTAACTGCTACTTGTTTCAGAGAAATACATGAGGTAAAGTAGACTTGAAAAGGTAAGAAGGTGGTCTGATGGACAGAACAAAGGCTGACAAATTAGCGTTTATTAATTCTTGGTGCCACCAATGACTTAGCATGTCGCCTGCAGCAAATCTCTTATTTGCTCCATACAGTAGTTCCTGCATTTACAAAATAATACTAGCCAAAAGGAATCTCATTAAATGCAGTTAATCTTAGTAAAGTGTTTTGACAACCTCATACAAAAGGTGCTATGAATGTACAATCTGTTATCATATTGTACTGTTTCAAGATCATTTGGCCCACTGCTGAAATACATCCCACTGACATAAAATGCTACATAAAGCCACACGGAAAGAATGCACTTAGGAATTAGTGCTAGAAATTACACCTACCCAACATATTACTTTCCCAAAGCAATTATGATTTCAGATATACAGATAAACTATAAAAACCCTGGATGAAATTTGTTGAGGACACAATACTCTTTCTATGCAGAGAGTATCCTAACTGTTTTAAAGCATTGGCTCCATTTTTGATTCACTAGATTTTCAACAGGGCTTAACCAACAACTGGCTCACCTTTGAGATTTCTTATCCAAGTACTCATCCTGCCCAGACTTGTTTAGTTTATTATGTGTTCTGATGAGATCACTTCCTTAAATGACACAGCTGTGGGCTGCTTAACTGTTCTCAATTTTTACATGTAGAAATGGAACACTTAGTACCATTTGTAGTTGAAAGCCAATTCAGTTGATAATATTTCATGACAAGACCTTTTGCCCTGTGATCCACAGAATTACCAATCAGTACTGATGTTCTGGGGCACAGTTGTCCCCAGGCTGCACCTCCTGTCACCTTGTTGCTTGGCTCGAGTCCACGTAATCGTTATGTACTTTCTTGCTCAGGGAGTAAGCAAGAGTAAGCATGCACTTCTGTGTTTGTCCTAAGAGCTACCCTCTGACTCACACGTTAACTCAGAACAGTAAAAGCAGAGTAAATGTAAATATGCAATTGCATTTTTATGCTGTTGTCTCTCCTGTATAGGAGATCTGATTTAGGCACTGGTTTCATCATCTTGTTATCTATTTGTCTACTTTTGGTCATCTCTCCAAACTACATTTGAAAAGCACTGGTTTGTTGTTGTGCACTTTATACATGTACTCAGAAGGTGAATGCAAAGATTCTAATCAAATAAAGATCTTGAAAACAATTTATATTCTAGCTTTCTAGCGGAGAAAGTTGTGAGAGTTTTTGTTGCACTTGTTTCCAACAGGCTTGTCCAGTTTTACTGTGGACTTTCTATTTATTATCAGAGCTACTGTCGTCTGCAGATTGATCAGTTCATGAACAACAGCATTTGTTCCGAGAGAACCAGTTGTTTTAGATTCAAAATGTCAGAATCCTACTTTTACTGGAACTACGTCATCCTCTCTTACTTTGCCATTCAGATATTTAGGTTTGCTTTTGCTTTTTGTGGTGAATTCTCAGATATCTCATATCAAATATGGGATATATATTTGAGCATTTAGTGGGGGGTTAGATTTCTGGATTTTCTTTGTCAGTTTTATGAAAGAACTTCCATAAATCTTCATCCAGAAAAGGTATATTTGGAATGGACTCTGTGAATCACAAGAATTCTCAGTACTTACAAGATGGAGTCCATGCTTCCCATCAAATTAATTTTTTGGCATCTTCTCAAATGTGTTCAGTCTCTTTCCTCTGCCCTTCCGTTTGTGTCCATGCTCCATCTAATAAGCCCTTCTGTATCTCCTGTTCTCCCCTACCTTCTTTTTTACTCCTTTCTCTGTGCTCCTTCTTTGCCACCTTCACTCTAGTTGGCTCCATTTTCCCAAATGCATTCTGCTTTATCTTTCTCCAATCTCAACCACAACCTGTTGGTTCTTTTTCTAGAGCCCTGATTAAGAATGTAGATGATATCCTGCTTATTCGCACTCAGTCTGTAGTGCTGTCCAGCAGACTTTGTGAAGCTCCCATGTCTCCATATAATGACTAGTTTGGTTACACTCCATTTCTTCTTACTCAACATATCTGGGTCCCAGAATATATTCAGAGTCATATCTGATTACTTCAGTTATAGAAATAAAGCTTTATCTATCATTTTAACTATTATTAGCCTTTAGGACCTAAAACCCACAAACTGAGCTTGATTCTGTTTCTGTATGTTTATCATTAGTAATATTGTCTAATACGGTTCTGCTAGAGAGGTAGTCAGATGTACTAGTGTAATCACAATGGCAGTGAAGAAATTACATGGATGTATGTAGGTGTAATTTTGCCTGCATAAATGTATATGTGTATATGCATATATAAATATATATGGATATGGAGACAATTATATGGAGGCATTATTTTTTTCTAGTGATGATGCACAAATTGGAAGGAATGGAACCTGGCTTTTGAGCCGGAGTAGTGAAAAAGAATTATGCTTATTCCAAATGACAACCTGAGAAAATACACTTGGAATGCTTCTGCCTCATTTTTTACATTTAAAAATTAGAACAGCAGTTTTAAAGTTTTGCCTTGTATTTGCTCAGTCTCAAAGCCCTATCTAGTGTCATACATCAGAAAACTCACATAGTTCCTTCCAGCACCTTCTAATAATACCTTTAAACTAGAAATGAATCACATATAGGGAAATAAAGCAATCAAGATGCTAGCCGATAGCCTACTAGGCAAGGTGAACCTCTCATCTGATATATTATTGCAGTTCAATTGTTCCCACATCACAGAGCTGTGGGAGAGATCATATATCAAATGTGGACTACATGTTTTCAGAAGACGCATTTAGCTTTTTTCTTGGCTAACCTCCTTAAGTCAAAGAATCATTATTGTTTGTCATTTTGTCATAGTGTGGCTGTCCTTTTTCAATTCATGTAATAACAGACTGTTCTGGACCTCAGATTTTATTGCGGTGTTTAAAGGTGGTTCATACTGGAAGTTTGTCTCACATAGTAACAGATATTCCATAGGTTATTTATTATGATTGAAGCTCTCCATAAAGTTCAGGAGCATTCAAACTTTTTAAAGGGATTATGCGGTAGGATCCAAATGGCGTGCAGTGAGCATCTGACCCTCCTTCTTCTGTTCTTTTGTGGTATTGCGTGAACATTACAAGTGACTAAGAAAGAGCACAGCTGGATGAGAAACAGTCTGCATTAACAAGAATCCTGGCACTCACAGGTTTAGTTTAAATTAGTCATATTCTTCAATATTAGGTTACAGTAGCAGTTGAGAGTCTTTTCCATAATCCCTGTCCAGCTTCTCGCCTCGATTTAGTCTCCCCAGGTAGCACAGACTTCACCGACAAAGAACAGGTTTCCTACTGGAAAAGCAAAGTCTTACTGAAACTTTCTCATACTGTTGACTAAGTTAATCATTGCTCATAGCTCAGAGACTTCAAATTTTCTTTGTGTTAACTGTTGACATTCACACATCAAGGCTTTTTAACTAAAAGAGTATGTCAGCAGATAAACTGAGAGTTTAACATTGGGGAAGGTTACATTTTACTTAACAAGGGCCATTAATTTTTTAGGACTGCCCATATTTGATTGTATTAGATGTGCACTGCTGTTGGTTATTCACGTTTTCCAATTACTTCAAAATGATGGTACTTCTTTTTGTACACGACTAACATTTTCTTTCCAGAATACATTAATCATTATTAATTTTGTACCTCTATAGACTCTAAATGTGACAGAAGAAAAATTCGTGTTGGATACACTAGCTGGATGCATAGAATATAAATCCTTATTGGATGTAGTAGTCAACGCCTTTTTTGTTCGGGATGGGAGATACTGCCTGATTTCTGAACGTCATCTCTATATAGGTAAGTTTTCGTTAAAACAGCAAATGTGTTTACCACAGAACTGTAAAAAATATGGTTTTACTAGTGTAGGTCTTAATATTATATTACATTTGAAGCATCGTCATTGTGCCCAGTGCAGTATGAAGTACAGGACCTTTTCCAATTGCCTTATGATGTAAAGCCTAAATCCTGAAATTGTTGTTTAGTCTGGACTCTCACAGGTGTTAACTGGAATTTTACCTAAGAAAATTCTGCAGAATATGCCTGCAGATTAGGTAACATGCAGATGGACAATAGCATCGGTGGCTGGAAGAAGTTATCTTGGAAGTTTAACCATCACTTTCAAAAATGTACTTCAGTGATTTCCCTTTATTCTCTTCTATGCAAACTAGTACTTCTGCCATTCAGATATGAAATTGTATAACAAAGCTCTATCTGCTGAGGAACACAGCATGTCTCACAGTACAAAAATACAATTGTCTCTATCCATATATGGGTTTCTTCGTTACTCACGATCACAATGGCATAAATAGACTTCTGTCTGTCTCTCTGAGTGAGGTCAATTATTTCCTTTTATTAGTTACTTGGTTAGAATCAGTTACAATACAACTGTATCTGATAGTACGAGCTAGTTAATCAAAGTAGTTACTACTCCCAAAGTTATTTCAGGCATTGAGAAGTGCATTAAAAATTAATTTAAAAAATATTTTCATGCTATGCATTTAATAACGCATATACTGAGGTTGATTTATTTAGTCCCTAAATAAGTTGGAATCACAAATTGCACTGGCATGTGTTCTCTAAGTCAGATATGTTCTGAAGCTTTGTGGTTACTTTGAAAGTCTAGTCAATTTAATTCAAAGTGGTTGAAAAATACAAAAAAAAATTAAAAATCTACATTTTATGTTTTAAAAGCTACTAAATTTTTATGGCAATTCTGATTGCTTCTGTGACAATCTGAAAAGGTATAGAAATCTAAATCAAGTAACAAACAAAAGGGAACCTAAACTGTACAGGATGAAATTAATAGTGTATTGAGTTTATTCTAAATGGTAATGCTTCATTGTCTCCATTTCTCCAAAGCCATGTTTTTCAGTGTCTGGGGCACGTAAATTATACCTTTAAGCTGAGTGTTGCTGTAATTGGATTGTCAGGACTGGTCCACTCGAAAGCCTCCATTAATCATAGGCAGCGGGCAGGCCCCAGAAAATTTTCCTTTATCAACAAGTTGAGAGTCTAAGGTCATTGGCTTACATTTTTTTAAGCTGCTTGTGATTCCCTTTGCCAAGCTGCATTGACACTTAAATGATCAAAGCTGCTTATACAGGCTGTTGCTATGTGTGAGCAGATTTTAATTTAATAAAGCTTGTAGGAGATAAATGTATGTTCTGTAAGACTGCTTAAGTATGTTGCTATGCTAAAGCACAAGATTGAAGCCTAACGATACACTGAGTTGGCTGCAGCACATTGGTCAAGATTAACTGATTTTATCCTACTGTTTGGTGGCAGCTAAAATACTGCAGTGTAAGTGAAGCCTGATTGATCAAAGGCAATATGGTCAAATGAAAGCTGATACAGGAGCTCATGAACTTTACAGGTCTGCAAAAATCTCACAGCACTGACTGTGCCTCTTCCTGTATCAAACTGCATACTTGCCAGAGGGGGTTACAAGAATCAGGTTTGGATTTCCCAGAGAATTTCACAATTTAAAAACTTGGTTTTATTCTAATTCAGAATAAAAACAAAGATTACAACACTTTCTGCAAAATGTTGACTTGCAAAAAAAAAAAATAGATACTAGAAATATGACATTTTATGTTTAAAATTTTTGTTATATATAATATTATTATGTATAATAAATATGATTTTGGAACAGAAGAATAAAAGCTATCCTCTCTGAAAATATTAAAAACAGAGTATGTTGAAAAATTCACTATCAAAACTTTCTTTTATGTCTCCTGTTCACTTTACATTTTCTTGGTTACACTAGGTTGCTTACACTAAAAATTTTGGTTACGCTGAAAGAGAGCTTTTTCCAACAATGTAATACTGTCAGAAAGTTTTCAGTCATGTCTGTCAGGAGCCATCTGACTCCTATTCTCCCTGCCTTGTTGCCAGACTAACACAGAATTTCACAGGTGGAATATGCAGGTATTTGTTGTATAAGCTGATACTACAACCCAAAGAGAAAAGCCGCCCTTTTTCTCATCACTGGCTACGTATTCTCACCCCTGTGTCATATATTCTCTGGAGTTAGAACTTGTGTTTAGCAGCCACTCAGGGGACTGATCAAGAAAGCGCTTCAGGTTAAAATTCACAATCTGTTTTAACTTGGCTGTGTGGGTGACTGTACTTGCCCAAGAGAAGAAATACCAGGAAGTAAAAGGAGGGGATAAGAACAAGCAATTAGGGGTTGACAGAGCTGCTTATTTTAGTGGTAATGTTGGCATTATGAAATGACTGTGAAATCATGGCAAGATCTTACCTTCAGCCTTACAGGATTCCAAACGCTGCTATGGGAGATCTCCCAGTTTTGCAAACAGGTATTTGCAGGCATCAAAAGGATCTCTATGAACAACTTCAGATAACTACAATTGTTTTACATTTTTTGTGTAAGTGGCTAGATCTTCAGCTGTTAGAATTCCATAAAATTGTGCAGATTTGCACTAGCTTGGATCTGACTCACAAAAGAGAAAACCAATTTATATGAACCATAGCATAGAGTCACGATGCTAATAATGCACATAGGGTTTAACATTATATTATAACTTCATATTACAATTTCTTATTGTCAAGCATTATATTGCCCAGTTAGATAACAATATTGAAGACTATTTAAAATTAAAGTAACAGTCTAAATCTCAGAGTATGCTGAGTATAGGGTATTGGTTTATTAGAATTTCCTGCTGCATTTTAAATGTATGTATCTTTTGATAGTTATTTGTTATCTGGCTACTTTTCAACTAGAAGAGCTCGGTCTTCAGAACTTCAGCAGAATTGTGAAATCTCTGGACACTGCAAAAATGCAAAAGGTAATGAAAGTACAGAACATTTTAAAAAAATTAATGATCTCTTAATTGTTTTTGATTAATCCAATTACTTTTCTCAACTTTCAGGATAATTTAAATTGAGAAATTAGTGTTATTTTCTGTTTAAATTCAAAAATCAAGTTAGTATTTTGTAATCACAAAACCCTTCAATTTCTATACTTACAGAGTGACTATTTTATAGTCAAAGAATTTAAAATTATTTTTATATAATCGAAGAAGGTGGAATAATCACAGGATTCACAGTTCATGTGATTTACAGTTGTCCCTCTAACTTACATACTCACTCTTGGCTCTGCTCACATCTTTTCTTTGACTTTAGGCAGGAGAAGAGGTTTTTTCATTATGCAATGAATCTATTGAAACTTGCTCTTCCTGCTTTCTTTTTTCCCTGAACAACCCACTGCCACTTTGATTATCAAGCCTATTGTCCTTCCATCACTTTTTCTCCTTCCCCAAAAAAACCAATTGCTCATTTGGAGCTATGCATGCACCAATTACCCTGTCACAACATATCTGCAATTTACCAAACCATTGCGGCCAAATAGAAAGCATGACAACAAAGTTCTGCCTGCCTTTTCCTCTCTGGAGTCACAAATTTTGTTTCGCTCCACTACTTGTTTGCTAATAATTTGTAGAAATATAAGTATCTTCTGCCTCTCTTTCAAAATGGTTGAAAGTGCTGTTTATCTTAAAAGCTATGTTGTAAAGAGGGGCAAAGGGATAAACTGAGTGGCAACACTTTCTCATAAGCCCTGTTTTCTTAGGAAAATAGGCTGAAAATTAAATTACTGGTGACACAGCATATGTAAACTTTAATCATCCAGATGTTTCAAAGCATAGTCCAAACACAGTGTTTGAATAAGAAATATAGAATTCAAGAGATAGGCAAATTTTGGTAATTAATTCTCAAAAGACTAAAGTTTATCCTTATACTGATTACTTTGAATATTCATGTGGATGCCCGTGTCTCTTTAATGAGTACCATTGCTTTGTAGTATGTAGGGAGACAGCAGGTTAGGTTGTCTGCATAATGTTCTAGAAACACTTTATTCACTGTTGTGATGGGCTTACTATGGAAGGGTTTTTATTAATTCCATTCAGAGACAAAAATGACGTATTTCATTAACTGTTAGAAAGAAAAGAGAAGTGGCTGGAAGAATTATCATAATCTGGTAGACAGACAAATCACTCTGTCTAAAATGCTCTCCCAGCTCCTTGTTTGGTAAACATCTTGGACAAAAGCTGCTGGATTGGATGCATCTTGAGCTCATTCAGCTAGCAACACAATTTTCCCATTTCATGCCAGTTATCTCTTGTTCATTCTATTCACCTAGCTTTATAATGCTTAAGCGTCAGTGCCCTGATGTTCTATTTCAGATAATTTCTCCTTCATTGTCTGGAATAACTTTTCTGATAGGGAAGTGCTGTATTACGCAATGGTCTGCACCTGCTACATTTTTTCCTGTCGATGTAACCTTGTTTGCTTAAGTATCTTATGAGATCCTCATCACCATGGTACCTAGGTTTTCTTGTCTTGCATTAGAAGAGGTTCTTTGTCTCCAAAGTGATGCTAGATTATATTAATGCACCTGCAGCAGAGGATTTAGAAGCAGCAGAGACAAAACCAGCAGAAGGCAGATCTGCAGCCTTAGCAACAGAAGTTATCAGAAATTTGAGATTCTCCTTTAGGATGCTGACCTGTAGATTTTGCCTGATGACTATTGTGTCTGAGTCCAGTTGAGATGCAGAAAAATGATTCACAAATATTTACTTAAAATAGATTTACTTTAATTAAAAAATAATTTTTTCTGCACATCACAGGCTGAATGGAATTTTCTTAATCATGCAGATAAAACTCAAATGAGTCGTCTTCAGTTGAATGTGATCTACTCGTGTGAGTAGACCTTTCTCTTAAAGGACTGCATGATGGAATCCATTCAAATCAAAGTTACAGTGTTTCCCTATGATTGATGCATGTTCAAATATTTTCATTTAGGCAGAATATCCAGGCAGAACAATGATGCTACCTCACGCACATGTTCATCTGCTTGAACAGAAAATCATAAGCTCTCATTCTGTAATGTTAGGAATACATGCAAACATTCTTTATGATTGTATAATTACAGAACCATAGGATTAAAAACCCCACAGTTTTGTAACTTTAGTGAGATTGTTCTTCTAAGAACTTAGCTATGCATTGCTAGCTCAAGCCTATTTTTCTGTTCTGTTATTCATACATGTTATTCTTTTATATTTGTTGTAAAATTTAAGAGTTTGTATGTTAGAGAAAATACATTATTGAAATAAAAAATTGAAGTAAACAGCTTTATCATTTCATAATTACCTTGTAAAAATGCAAAATAACTAGTGTTTTCTTTCTAGCATTCAAGAACCTGTTTTGTTCTGTTTCATGTTCTGATTGCGTCTAACAGCAGTAAAGTCCTTTATAAAGAAGTTCTGAGATCTGCAAAGGAAAATCACTACATAAGATCTGGGTATTGTAATTGCTATTATGATGAGGTAGGAACAGTAGGACAAGATCAGTAAGAAGCAGGACAAGATCAGCCTCATGGTGGACATGGGGGTAAAAAAATTCCAAGTTGGGTCATACAATGGCTGAAGGATCTGAGACCATGCTAGGGCACTTTTCTCTACACCTTTACCTCAGGATCCTCAAAACAGAGTTGCCCATTACAATTTCTTCATAGGAAAGCCTTCTGAAGAGCTTCTTGCCTTCCTCTTCATTTCTCTGTTGCAGTTGAAAGGTACAATCCTACAAGTAGTTGAGCTGGCATAGCTGAAGAACTAAACAATAGTAAGAGGGAAAGAATCAGCAGCTGAAGAGAGGAGTGGACAGGAGACTCTTGACTGCATTTGCTACAACAGCAAATAGCTGTGGGTGTGTACAGCCAAAATAATAGCATTCTCAGGTATCGGCTGATCTGTATGGAGAAACAGAACCTGCTGTTTCTTGCAGTTACTTCCTTAACTCAAGAGTCAAAAGCCTATGTTATGAATATGGGGATTTCAGCTCTGCAAATGAATGCATGGATGTAAAGATAATACCAGATAAGGAAACTTCCCATTTTTTATTTGTTTTTTAGAAATCTATACAATCCCACTGTGTAAAAATATGTTAATATTACTAGCAGGGCATATTCAAATTCTCAAAAGCAAGGTATGAATTCAACCCACCTGTAAAAATGCATTACAAAACAGTCTTTAATTGTAGACACTTGTCTTACTACAGCCAGAGTACATTAAAATAGTAAAAATGAGCACAATTCATTTCTGGTGTAACTCCACCACTTCTAGAAGGGAAATGAATCTTGGTTATCCTGCTCTGTGAGTAGTGAAACTCTTGGAACATTCAAGACAGAGGAGTAAGCAGAATGCTGCTGCTACCAAAATGACTTCTCTAAGGAGACAAATGCTGCTAACATCCAAACAGAAATCTCTGAGAACTTCAAGCCACATTTTGCCGCTCTAAAAGCAACAACTGCTGATATTGGGGTTGCCACCTGTGTCACATGTGGCCAAAGACAAAACAGAAATATAATAGATTTTTCCTAGCAATCCAGTTCACAAAACACAAAAGTTTCTACTGTTAAGAAATGAAATGTGCTAAGGCTTCATGGGTCTTATTCTGCCAACATTTGCCATCTGTGATATGGATTATCAAAACCAAGATTGTGGACTTTGGCTCAGGCAGACTCTGGTCAGAAATGGTGTCTGGTAATCCTGCATTGCCATTTGCAATCCCTGCATTGCCTGGAAAACCGTTCCAGGGCTGCATTCAAAGCCTCTAGTATGATGCATATTGAAACAAATCTTTATCGTAGCATTTCTCTGGGGACTGTGACTAAAACAGTACTAAAATATACATCACAGCATTGATATCTGATTACACAGTTAATCATTCTCTGTACCTCATAGGAGTACATCATAGCATTTATCAATCATGTAATTACCTATTTGTCTTAATACAGTGTGAAATGTTAATGACTAGTACATAACTGGTGTTGCAGTAGGAGGCCTCAGGGAGTAATAGCCAGCTGTTAAATTCACAGCTAGAAGTCACTAATTGTGCCTCTTTATTATAGTTTCATCTGCCTTGAAGAAGTTGTTGAGTTGCAAGTACTTCGTAAAAGATAGTTACAACAAATGTTTAGAAGACCTAGACGGAGATCAGTCAGGGAGAGCTGAAACAACAGTTCAGAGGCTTAGTTTCATGTGGCAATGTAGTAGACGACTGACGGAAGCCTCTGAGGATGGAGTAGGCTAAAAAAGGGGAATACTGTGGACAAAGAGAGGGAGGAGTTCAGCTTAATGAAAGTTAGTGAAAGAAAACCGGAGGATTTACAAATCACCACCTGCACTATTTCTACATCAACTTCTTCTGTGAGCTCTCTGAATACCTAGAAATTTGAAACTAGCTTCACCCCTCAGGGTCTACCTCATTTTAAGTATATCAGCTCATGATCAGTCCACCCCTGTTTACACACTTACTTACCTGGGTTTAAAAGCACATTTTTTATAAACTTTGTGTGTAGTCAGAGCCTTCCATAAGGTGAGAAGAGCACTTTGGCAGGGGACATGTTCACTGGGTCTATAATCATATATACAGCTGGGATACCTGGATGTAAAATTTTGTTACAATAACTGGTAGAAGTAGCATAAATACAGTGCCTCGGTTCTGTTGGAGAATATGAACTCTGTCTAGACTGCTAGTATTTTATTTATATATTGCATAAGTACAAATTACTATGTTAGGTGAAAAATGTAATCCAACATGCATACAGTTCAGAGAAAGATCCTCTATAAGGAGAATGAATGAGTTTCTAGACCAATGAGATGAAATGCATCCCTTAACATATACTTAGCAAACCCTACTGAATCTGGAAGCACCAAAAAACCGACTTCACAATTCAACACGTGGTTTATAGTCATGCTTTTAGGGATGAAATATCTTCTTTTGGATGGTGTGTTGATACGCCAGCATCTGCAATTTTGGGGAAAAACACTAGTTTCTAAAAAAGAACAGGAATCCAAGGGGATAATATTCTTTTAGTCCTTCATCTGTTTATCAGTCTTTTGACTCTACCAAAAGCACAACAGATGAAAAGAAGACTAAATTTACAGCTTAATTCCTTGGAAATGGTCACATGAAGATTATAGATTTCAAGTAGCAGGCTTTCTACATGTGTTGAACATCTGCAGCAAACACCTTGAGTCAAATCTGACTTGTTTATAGCTGAATTACTCACAAAGCTCTGAGTCACCTTGGGCCTGGCACCACATGTGAATTAAGAAGGTCCTTGGTAGTTCTCCAGAACTAAAAACTCAATACAAAGACCTATATGGCTCTGTGAAAACCAGCCCAAGATGGGTCTGATGCCAAGTCTGAACTAATAAGCTCTGCAATCTCCGTTCAAAGCTTTTCAAGTGACTGCACACTGTTTTCCAGTACATCTCATAACATCAATATTATTTAGTGTGCTTTTTTCTGTTACTGGGATATTTCAGCATGGTACTTGCTTGTACTTTCATTTCCAAGAAGTTTAATGAAAAAGTTTGGAATTTATATTGCTGTAAATGATACACGCTGAATCTGAGTGCCATTTTTCAAGAGTCTGTTTCAAAAGGCCATTTGAACAGTTCAAGTTTTAAAGAAAGGCTCTTGACCTTCTGGTGAACTCCAGCGGGAAACAAAAGTTCAAATGTTAGTTGCTATTTCTCCAGCATGTAGAGCCCTACAATATGTAATTGTGCCAAATCTCAGTCTTCTAGTTTAATGGGAATATGTCAATTAATTATATTTCAATAAAAGAAGAAACCATATTGTATAGCAGTTACTATAGTTCTCAGCAGTTCTCCCTGCCCAGTTCCCAGGGAGCTGAAAGGAACAGAAGTGATTCAGGTGCAGTGCCAGGCCTGACATGTTTCTGGGCACCATGGCTCATCTAGCTATAGACAATCAGGAGTTGATTGTGGGTATGTTAGAATCTGAAAGTCTATTGTATAATTATACTAAAATCAGTGCATTGTAGTAGTAATTAATTTTGAATAAAAACTTTTCTTTCACAATGTTTGAAGCAAATTAAAGATGCATCAACACATCCCCATGTTGTAGCCCCTAGAGTTTTTTTAGGCCACTGTAAATTTTTTAGTATCTCTTAGTGTTTCGCAAAATAGGGCTGGAAGACATGGGGCTGTCCTAACAGAACTAAGAAGAACCTACAAAAAATGAGCACCTATGATTATAATTACAGGGTAAAATACAAGTAAGTTCTTCAGCAGTGTTTGTAGTAAAAGCATCTTTTTGTAGTCTTGCGTACACCACACTTTCAGTATTCATATTTAAAAGAAACCACTTCTTATTAGTTTCTTAGATTCTTCTTCAATGCCTTGTATTTGAACACATGGATAAAAGATGAATGGAGTCAGTTCTACGATTCACTGTATGTAAAGGAGAACTGGATTGATCCACTGCTAAGGTAAGCAGTACCTAAGTAGCCTGTGCCCACCCCAAAGTTTAAAAGCTGGGGAAAGCTTCCTCTGAAAGTTCAATTTGCTGTTAAAGTGTTTCTCCTATTGAAGTCACTTGGAACCCTTCTTGCCTTTGTGAGACTACAGTAATCCCTTTTACTTACCCAGAGGCAAAGTTCTCTCATAGAAAAGTCCTTTCACAGCTGTTGTACATTTGCTTCTCAGTGCCCCTGAATAGATCAAACATCATACTCTGAAAAAAAAATAGAAGGTTCAAATTATCTTACAGAGTTAGACTCATGTCTCATAAGTCACTTCAACATCTGCATGACATTAAGAATTTGAAAAAAGATGTTTGACTTCCCTGAGTTTGGCTTTATGCACAGACTTCTTTATGCTGATGGTCATAAAATCCCTTCTGAGCAAATCTGATAAGCATGTAAACAAGCCTTTTAAAATTATTATTTATTTACACAATTGCAGCATCATTTAGCAGTTTAAATGCTCTGAGGTTCCAGGTGTGTTCACACATTGGTTAGGTGGTGATACAGTAGCATGAGTACCCTTCCCAAAATGGAACATTGTCATGTGGAGACACAGTAGCTCTGCAGCTTATTGTGTCACTTTTTCACTCTCGTTTTCACCCAGGACAGATAAATTAGAGCTAGCATTGGTACACCAATGTGGCTGCAATCACACATCCTTCTCACTGCAGTATAGATTAACCCAGACGATGGCAAACTGTTAGACAAAAATATGCTACAAACAATGTCAGCTGGAAAAGAGTTTGCGTCTAGTTTTAACTGTCATATCAAAGTCAGTAGAATTAATCCTTTCATCCTATGTAGATTATGCCAAATAAGCAAATTTATAATATAGATTTGGCTTGCAATACTCCAAATTCCACTGAGTTCTACAGGAACTGCAGGGATATATTTGAAGTCAGAATTTGACCTAGTATATTCCATTGTAGTGATTCTAATTATAACGTATGCTTAGAATAGTATAAAGATACAGTTAGAGATGTTTAGAGAGAGATGTACGCACATATCCACAGTTTTTATATGCACATATGCATGCAGGCAGATGCTTGATCTATTGCTTGTTTCATTAACACTAAGCTTATTGGAGCTGTCGTTCACAGTCAGTTACATTCAATGTAACGAACATGTGTTTTGCCTAGAAGTAGTAAATCAATTTAATCAGTTCAGTAGCTTAAATTCTTTTAAATATGTCTTTGCATTCCTCTTTCCAATGTCAATGAGGTTAATATAAAGAGTCCTATTTATTTTAATGGAGCTGCATTACTTGCAGAAGTTATTTGCAAGCCTAATCCCATAATGACAGTACTAGCTAAGATAACAGTCACATAAACAACTTACTGTAAATTTGCATTTTCAGCTGCTTTTAAAGTTCTGGGAAAGCTCCACTGCATGTGTAATACTTAAGGATAAAATATCATACAGAGGAGGAATAACTGACATGAAGCTGTCACCATAATTAGCCCTGTGATAACCTGCTTGTGTCTTACCTTGAATTCTGCACCTTCCTTGGAAGAAATCTGAATGCTCATACAAGCCAAAATCCAAACACAGAGCAATGAAAAGCATCTTGACTGCCCCATAGGGTTCTCTGAGTGTTCATTTGCTAATTCACTGAACTCCTTACATCTTTCTATTTTGTAATTAGAACTACTTGTGCTTTGAGATTGATTTATGCGTGCTCTGTCAGTTGGTAAAAGTGGCAGACCGCTCAGACCACTGTTTGTTCATAGTTCCTTCATCTAAGTGTGTTAAGTGTGTACTTAGCTTATGACAGCTGCTTTTCTGATTCATAGTCTGATCCTGCTGCAAAACAAACTGGCGAGATAGTTGCTTATTCAGTAAAAACTGCTCTTTCACCAGTAGTAGTCTGAATAGACTAGCATCTACCAAGAGATGAAGCAACATAGTCGAACTAAATCATGAGTACAAATTCATAGGTCAATTTTATTAAAGTTGAATGTCTGAAAGCATTACACAATTTGCACCAATGCCAACCTTATATACTGCATGTAAGTTTGTATGAAAGAAAAATGAAATAAAATTGAAAAATCTGTTTTTATTTGAAGATGGCAGCCAAAAGTACAGCAACTGATTGAACAGCTCACAGAGAAATTAAATAATCATACTACCACTGTCAAGACTTCAAAGGTCACTCAGCCAAAGGAATTTAATTTGACTGTGCCCAAACGACGTGCCATTCCTATACCTCTGCCAATACCAGTACTGGAAAAAAGGCCACCTGTGAGTTTTTTTATGCTTTGAGAGATACTAAGTTTTATGTATGCTTGTGCACAAAATCATGGTAGGGGAGTTAATAGTCTCTTTAAAAGTAGTTATAGATCAACAAGCATTTTTGTAATATTCTGTGTTATTGAAGGTCAGATTTCTAAAAAAAACCCCAAACTAATTCTTTTCATTTCAGTGAATGTTGTGTAAGCAAATTGTAAGCCAAACAAAGGAAAGGGAAAAGGTTGGTTCCTGTAGTTGTTTGTAACTTTTGGAGGTAGAACTATACAATGAGTAAAAATTGATGACAGCATTGATACAAGTGTTTCTGGTAGTCCTTGGATTTTTAAGATGCTTGCTTTGGATAATGCACTGAAGCAGGTAAGAGAAGAACAGTCAAATCAAAATTTTTTATAAACTTAGATTTTTTGTAGATGAACTCTCATTAAAATAAATGGCAAAGCAATTTCACTGGAGATGAGATGGACTCTAGGTTCGCAGCTCCTCCTTGAGGGCAGAATTTTATTCCTTTGTATTACTGTTGAATCTCTAAAATTAAGGTTTTTCAGTTTAAATTTATTGCTCACGTATAAATAAGACAGTTCATCTTTGAAATGCTAATCTTTTATTTTACTCATTGACTAAGATTGTGATTCAGTTACGCTGGAACAAGTCAGAGACACACGACTGGTTTTAAGTTAGCTCACTGGGGTAAGGCAAATAGGATTTGGGATCAAGCTGCTATGACTAACTTAATAAAGACTCCAAAATCATCCATATTTAAATACAGTGGGAAGTGAGCTTGGAAGTCATGGTTTTGGGCATTATCTGCCACCTCATATTAGCACTTCAGGTTTTAAATAATACATGTATTGAATGCTCTTAGAAACCATTTACATCTTAGGATGCAGAGTAATTTAGTGGTAGTGTGTTATACAGTTAATGGGATGTTACATTGAAACAGCTTAATACCAGGCTCTGAAAAACTGCATTTAATAACTACTTAATCAGTATAGGAATGAGTCATATTGCCATCATTTTAGTACCTTTATGCTGTGCAGCCCCTCTTAGAACAAATTTGCTTTAATGCGGATGCATTTACTGAAGTTCATTTGTGTTGTTAGGATTATACTAAATTTGGTTTACATTCTGGCCAAGTCTGCAAATTTAAAAGCTTGTGTGAATGTAAAACCATTAGCGTAGTAGTGACATGTGTTGTGCTCATTTTTGTACCTATCTCAGCAAATTAAGCTTCACTTTAATTTGCCATATTGTTGCCAGTATCACCATTTTAGATCCTGAAATGAACAGAGACTGAAAAGACAGCCCAGATGGCAAGAAAGAGTTAGTAAAGTGAGAGCAGGCCATAGTTTAGGCTACTGTATGCTGGACAGTTGTATGTAATTGAGAGGAATGCACAAAAACAAAGCTCTTCCAGATTACATCCCATAATCTCCTGCAGCAATGTTCTTGTCCATTTTCTCACAAAGTTGTTCGTTTTATGAGATACCTGTTTTTTCTCATGGTTCTAATGCATCTGTCAAAGAACTTGTGGTATATTAGCAGGGACTATTGTAGTCACAATACAGGCATAGTTACTGCTTGACTTTGAAACAGCTGTATGAATTCATATGGAGGCATCCGCATTTTGAGCAATGACTACTGATAAGTTATTGCATCCCTATGGTGAAATTAGTTCATTCTGATTAATAGGATTATTATTTCAGGTATTTCTTTCTGCTAAGTTGCATTATATTCTATAGTAGAGATACAATGCAAAGTAGGATGTATCACATACATTGAGTTGAGGAGCTGGGATAGTCCTGCTGTCCTATACACTGAAGACATACTTCCTTCACAGGAGAGGGCTGGAGATGTGGGTTGTTGCAGAAGGCAGGGTAGTTGTCTTAGATGGGGCTCTCCACTGACCTTGGAAAGTTTCATTGGAGTAACATAGGCCTAGAAGGTCAGAATAATCATTCATCATCATAAACATCAGAAATGGGGGACACTAAGTGGAAAGGAAAAACACCTTAATTTTGAAATTTAATAATGAAATGTTTCACGCTGAATATTTCATCTAAGAGTATAAAATCTTCTCTCCACTGTCCTTTGCACACAAGCACATGGATGCACACACAAGCATGCACATGTGCATGCACACATTCTTAAATAATCCAATTCTACAAAGAAAAATGAGTGCTTTAGCTTGAAGTTTGCAAAGGAAACAAATGGAGACAGGTGCTTAAACCTGATAACATGCAAAATCATTTGGACATATTTAACTTCCTTGGATATCTTGGCCTTGAATTACAAATGAAATCCGTTCTTTTAATATCACCACTGTTCTAGAATGAGATTATGCAATTATTTTATTTTTAGATTTTCTGTAAACCAATAATGTAGTTAAAAAAATAGAAAGGCTGCACTGAGATGTTATTGTAACACCATTCAGCCAAATTTAGTGTATTTTTTAGGTATTTTCCTTATTATTTCAGCTATGCTTCATGAATGGAGTTGCTGGTTGTTTAAAATAATTAAATGAGTGAATTCATTTGGCCAATACAGAGGATTTTGTTTGCAAATATATAGAGCTGACAATATATTTATCTTTATGATCTTGTTATGTATAAATACAGAAGTTCATAATACTTTTTGCATTAGCTTGCCCTTGTCCATCTTACAACAGTAAATTAAAAAAAAATAGAAAAGTGATGACTACCAAATTTCAAAGTGCTTATTAATTTTGTTCTTCCTTAAACTTCTTGTGGTACCTACTCCCTAAATAAACCTCTGGTAAAAAGATATCCAGAAAGCATAGATGAGCCTGGCCACTGGCTGGAGAGGAAAAGCAAGGTTGGTGTCTCTGACTCCCAGCCCCCTTTTTTTCACATTAGGAATAAGTAGGTACAGTTTGGCCTTTTTGATCTCTCTATTGCTGGAATTTACAATTTACTTATAGTGACTTATTCACCGTCTTCCAGCAGCTGGGTAATTGCTGTATTGTCTGTCTGTCTGATTGGTACTCATCACCATGGTATCTGAGGGCTAAATTACAAGGCTAAGATCATCTTTGAAACAGCTGATTGAAAAGTCTCCTCCTTAAATTACTTGGAATAAGCATAGCAGTTTCTGAGGAGAGATTTTCAGCTTACAGTGGCAGATGAGTACAGTTTTGCAGGTAAAGCACATGACTAGGAATAAGAGTGAATTAAACTGATACTCTCTGCCTGTGCAACCCTTTGCAAATCCTCTGGGCTTTAATTTCTCCATCCATAAAAGCATAATAAAAATTGTTGGAGATTGCTAGGAAATACTTTCAGTTCTGCTTCACTTAAAAAGCTCACAAAAATACTTGAGCAGTCTCACCACTGCGTTTAATGGTTAGCTGCTTCTGTTTGTGCATTTGTTTTGCCTGTAGATAATGATGTCAAATAGTAAAGGCAGTGGAAAGTAGATTCATCATCAGATTCATGAGTTTTTCAAAGCATAGCTCTTTATATAGTCCAATAAAGCTAGATGGGATCCCCATGTTCCCTAAATTGACCTCCAGTACAATACAGAGTATAGATTTTTCCCATTAATTCTTGAATTAATTCTGTAAATTCTAATTGAGCTAGAACATTTTTAGCAAAATAAGCATTTAAGCAGATGTCCAGTAAACTGTCCTATCTCGCCCACACAGGAAGGAGACATCCAGTCTTTCTTCAGAGTTTACTTCTGGGCAAAATTTATTGCTCAAGCAAATATTGAAATCCCCCATAAGTTTCAGCCTAACTCAAAACCATACAGTCCTTAGTCTCCTGTTGATCCATATGACAGCCAGATGATAACTCTTTCCTGGTCATTTTATCTGTAGAACTTTCTGACATGTGAATGCTTTCCCAAATTTTTGACTAATGCTAGGATGGCCCTCTCAGTCCTCTACCTCCAAACATTTAATCTACACCTCCAATGATATTCCCTAAAACAAGGACATTAGGACAGCCACAGTAAACCAGAGCAAAGGCCCATTTTGCCCAGCGTATTTTCTCCAGCAGCGGCCAAACACAGATGTCTAGGAAGACTACAGGCACAGGACAAGCATAGCTGCTGCTTTCTCCAACTGCCTTTTCAGTCTCTCACCATTTCACCTCAAAGACTTCCTCAGTTACAATGAAGTTCCTGCATATTTAACAAACATCAAAGGATTTCTCTTCCCTAAACTTCCTTTGGAGTCTCTATAACTTGTTGCTACTACCACACACTGTGCCAGACAGCTCCACAGCTGAACGTTTTTCAGCTGCCCTATCTGGCTGTCAGTGCTCTGAAGCTGAAGTTTATGAGATGCCAAACAGAACTTTTCCTCTTCTGACAACTTTTTTTCCCCCTTCATAGGGCCTATAGGATTAATTATTTCTTTAGCCTTTCTTTGTACTAGTTTCAGATTTTTCTTTCCTTCTCATCTTTTGACCAAGGGTCACATCAGATTGGACAGGACAGAAAAGCGTGAGTAGTCCCAGTTACTTGGAATCTGGCACTAATAGAAAAGAAGCAATATTTAAAAAATAACTGCAGCTGTTCTATGCTAAAAGTGAATGTGGGTTTTTCCTGCAAGAGTGTGTCGCTTGGAATGTTTTATACCCCATATTGTAGAGATTATTGCCTTTTAATATAGGTTCCTCCAAGCACCTACAAACCTCCAAAGGAAAAAAAGCAACTAGAAGAAATCAAAACAAAAAATCGCCGAAAAGCAGAAGTAAGTGTATTATGTTCTTGTTCTAGTCTTTCCTTTCTTCTAAAATGTTTCTTCTGAAATGTTCCATTTTCACAAGTCTTAGAACTTTATCTGAAATATATTGGCTTTTGCATCTAATAGCTCCTGGCTTTTTCTCTAGAGTAATGAAGTTTGTATCCTCTATTCTGTTCTATCACCCTTTTTCCATCTTCCTTATTTTATTATTAATTGTCTGAGACAAGGTCCACCTTTTATTCACTATACAAGTACTATGTGAGAAATTATGCAAGTAGCCATGTAAGGTAGCAGAAACATGATAACTTTCTTCTGTTCACAAGCTTGAAATAGTTTGGTGGCTCTTTTACTCCCCCAGGACATGTGGATATTTAAGGTATTCACCTAATAATTAAGGCTTCAAAATACAAAATATGTTCAATATTTTTGTTTGTTTTCCATAGTACCTAATAAATAACCACATGTCATCACCCACTGTTTTAAAATATCAGCAGATTCTGACTTCTTTTTTGTGCAGACTCCATACTCTTTCCTTCAGCAGGCTGAGAGAGTGGGCAGTTGTCATAATTTGTAAACAAGCAGAGTACCTGGTCTGTATGTTAAGAGAGCAGGAGAAGGGAGGGCCTGGAAAAACAAAGAAACAGATGTAGTTATTTGATCCAAACTTTGATATGAATCCTGTTCAATGAGTTAGCTCCTATCATAATTAAAGCAGATTGTTGTCGTCTTCTCCTTGGAAGGGAATTAATTAAATGTCAGTTTCCACTTTCGTTCTTCCTCCTCACACTGCAATCACCATATCCAATCGAATAATAGTATAAGCTTGATAAAAGGCATGCTATTTGACTGCTTTTTATCTGCACTCTCCCACCCCCATTCTGAAAATGCCTTACTTTAACTTTCACTAGCCAGTACAAGTCCATTTGTCACTGTTCTGGGCTCTCCTCATGTCCTTGTGAAAGGGGCATTGGATTCTGTTCCTAAACTATAGTAAATGCTTTAATGTGTGATAGATTCTAGGGGGATAAACTTTGCATTCCTTTTGCTGACCCATCACATTACCTATGCTTGATATTTCATTATAAAACAATACAACACGGTTTTTTATCCTTCTTTTATTTCCATATTGTGGAGAAAGCACACGCCTATTTGTCTGTGTGCTTATTTGTGCAAACAAACTTCCTAGAAAAACTGGGGAGGAAAAGCAAGATATCACAGTGCCTATATTGTAAAAAATCTATGAAAACTACAAAATCACTTAACAACCAGCCACATTGTTCAGTGGAGAAAATGCATGAACACAAGGAACAAAGAAAAACCACCACAGAAATTATAGCTGCAATAACAGCAGTTTTTGTCGCCTCTGGAATGTTATAAAAGGCATCCAAAGCATTCACAAAGGTCAGTTCCCTAAACGGTTTGCTAGACAAGCTGAAATGTTGGGTCCTAAAAGAAATATGCATTCAAAATGCCATTTGTTTCATAGCATTTTTGCAGAAGCTATAGCTGTCATTATAAGTACCATGTCTGAGCATCTGTAAGAAGGAGTGAGAACACTGGAAGCCATACTTAAGACAGTTATGGAAGCACTGATGTTATGGACAGCTGCTGTCTAGAAAGCCATTAGAAAATCTAGTCTGTGTTTCACGGCTTTGATTAGAGATTTGGTTTACAACAAAAAGAAATATCCAGAAACTAGAAATGTGGCTGCCTGTACTTCCCCCTTTAAAGTAACAGGTGGAATTACTGTTAGGGGTGTGCCTATTGGAGCAACCCTTGATACTCAGGCCCCCTGATCATAGTCTTCTAATTTAACTCATAAACAAAGCCGCTGTTGGTTAGCTATGTGGAAACAGTTGCTACCTGTGGTACTGATGTGCCATAGATAATTATGAGGCTTTTAAGTTGAATTCTGAGTAAGCAATGTTTCATATGGGCAGACCTATCAAAGGCCTGATACCCTATGCACGAGATACAACCAGGCAGAACTATGTAGAAAATTAAGACTTACGTACTTCAAGTCTTTAATCAGGAATGAAAATTCATATAAATACAAAGTCAAGCTTTCACTCATTGGAAACAAATTAATATGCTGGTTGGGCCTGCAAGGCTTTTCAAGTCAGAAAATTCTTATTAGAGAATTTAAATGTACCATAAGCTATTTACTTTAATTTTAGGATCTGCTCCTGAAAGCAAATGCTAACCGGTTCAGGTGTGCAACCATGAAGTCTGAAAAGGGAGAGGTACGCTACAAACTACTTTGTTACCTAAAAATCCCCCAGTATGAAGATGAAAAATGACTGAAGTATTTAAAGATATCTCAAAGTATTTGAAAATTTTTGTTTATCTGGGGTTAGGAATTATGTGCCATCATTTATAGCTGTATTGTCATTTCACATCCATATACTAACATTTGCCTCTTTGGATGCATAATGCACCACCCCCTTTTCTTATACTTCTGGTGCTGCTTTATTATTCTCCTAATTTTGAGACAAGCAGCTTTCCTGTGATACTACTCCAACAAGTGTGCAAACTGGCAATATTTCTCTAAACCCATGTATTATTTTTCCATTAACTGTTATGCCACAGAGCAGCCAAGCTGAGGGAAAAACAGTCCCATTCATACAGAATTCTTGCTTTGGTTGATTCCCAGGTCACAACTGTGTCACCAAACTATATATGTAATATATTCATTTCAGCATCACATCTGCATATTCTGTTTACTGTGTTCATCCCCATGGTACCAGACACTTTCACATCAGTATCTGTAGCTAACACCATAAAATTAAATTAATAACCATCAGTAGATTTCTGCAACTATTTAATAATTTCATGAAGTATGCTTAGACACCCTATTTTGTCTTCTCAATATCTATTTCAATCAAGAGCTGAATATATTCATATATAGAGATAATATTT
Organism: Cariama cristata; assembly: GCF_000690535.1. Lineage (NCBI taxonomy): Eukaryota > Metazoa > Chordata > Aves > Cariamiformes > Cariamidae > Cariama > Cariama cristata. The sequence goes on from NW_009622662.1 coordinate 34,651, forward strand.
CATAGTAAAAAAAAATCACTGTTACTTTTTTAGCATTATTTTAGTCAGTACTTGGACCTACCTTTGTGTGGTCATTTGATACGAAATATTCCCACTAAGTCGGGTTTACATAGCAATAGAACAATTCCAAAATACGTCCCCTATGGTCGTATTTGTTGCTCTAGATGAATACTCAGGAGTGATTTTTGGTAAATATCTAATATTTTTTGCTGAGTACTTGAAAATCTGTCTCTGAAATGAAATAATGTATTTTTGGTTTGAACTGCAGAACACACATGACAGTATGAAGAGTAAACCAGCATTCCAGGCTCAAAAGATCCAAAGCAAGGTAAGTAAGCTTTAAGGTACTGTTGTCAGATGTACTTGAAAACTTTGGAGTAAAAACCACATATGCAAATTCTGTGATGATGCAAACTCTACTGGAATCCATGTTTTTACACTAAGTTCTATGGCCAGGAGCATGGGATGGATTGGGTCTATGGCTCATTAATTTTGGCCCATGCACAATTAACGGTCCACAAAGAAATGGTCAAGGAGTAACAAGAGTGTGGCTACTCCAGGAGGGAAGAGAAACAAGGAGCCAAAGGTAATGAAAGCACAGGCAGTGCCCTCAACCAGCCAGGCCACTGTATCTGAACATGACAAGGTTGGTGGTAGTGATGGGTCCTGCTGACAGCAAGTCATCCTTAGACAAAGCAAGGTAACAAGTCAGGTCTGCGATCCACCCAGGAAGTCCAGTCAGGAGACCAGGCTACAACAGCAACACAGGTCCATGACAGCAGGAGACAGAACTGGACAGACAACCAGGAGCAGAATTAGCTCCAGCATAACAGGAAAGGACTGAAGCCCATACCTGAGCTTAAGTGGGGCTCGTGGACCAGTGACTAGAGGGTGTGAGTGGAGGTCCTACGTGAGGCTGGTCAGGGCAATTAAGACCTGTTGGGCCCTGACAGGTAAGTGGTGTGCAGTTGCCCAATGTAACCATATTGCCTTAACAGTGTTTTCAATTACAAAGGGAGAAGTTTTTATGTAAAAGGGTAAGGACAGAATAGTTCACAGGAAAAAAAAAAGAATTGTAAACCCCTGGTTCAAGAACTCAGCATAGGGACAGAAGAATCTTGCGTCTGTAAATCACTGTTTCAAAATGAGACCCTAAAGAATGCTGAGCAATCATTCCAGCTAATGACTGTCTGATACACACTATACAATCAGTCTGGATGTTTGTCTTGTTTCCTTTAGACACATACTGATGTCATAAAATTCACTCTGCTGCTTGCTTCTCTGCTAGGATTTCCAAGGGTCAGAGAATTGCAGACATGGAAAATGGGCTATTCAGCTCTAATGATATAACACGTGAAAACTCACATTACTATTTCTGCAGTAACTGTACTACAGATAATCTTTAGTCTTACATCATTCCATCTGTCACCTTTCATTTGCTTCAAGTTCATACGCAGAATGAATGTGGAAGCTGTGCTTGTATTGTGCCCTCAAATATCTTGTGAGTAGGTCTATCTACTATTTAATAAAAACTATGTATTTAGGTACAGCTCATATATATTTTGGAAAGACTGATTCCCTGCTTGGGGAACTAGGCATCTGGCAAGTATTTCTAAAGCCTATCTGGCGTTTATCAGATACTGAAGTTATCTTTAATAACAGTATCACCTACTCATTCTGCTTGCTTACAGTCCAGCAGCATTTAAATTAAAAGAAAGTAGTAAGATCCCAGTTCCTTCTGCACTCGAAAGAGGGGGAAAAAAACAAAACAGGAAACATTTATATAGTTAACCCAAACACTCATGACCTGTAATTATGTGGGTTTAGTTCAAGACTACGTATATTCCACTTCCTTTTCTGGAGGAAAATACTGTAAAATACTGAAATCTTAGTGAGTACTAATGAGAGTCAAACCATCTGCCTAAACTGCAGAAAGAAAAATATGGATCTAGCATCTTATGGCATTGATCAGGGCCACTTCTAACACCTGCTAGTATCTCCTCTAGGAACAAAATCAGTTTTATCTCCTCTAAACACGTTTGCCTTAAAGGTTGGTTAGGTGATATTCAAGATGCTGCTATAACTTTCAAGCTGAGATAGGCATATTGTTATTGACTTTTAAAATACTTTCTATTCCTGTTGCTTCCTGCCTGTGCAACTCTGTGAGTAGAAAAGTCCTAAGAGGAAGCTTTATCCAAGATGTATAAATAAGATTATAATCTGTCCTCAAATTAATGAAATTGTATCATGTTTTAACCAACTAGTATTTTCCTTTGCTCTTTTTAGAACACCTACAGTATATTAAACAATTTTTTTTTAATTTCAGACACATTTATTATGTGCAGCACCAATTATTTCTCATTGCTGTTACAAAATATCTATTCATCCCTTTTACTGGAAGAATGAGACCATACAAATGCATCATCATTCTGTCTCAATCTGCCTTTTGCTCATATCAGGCCTTACTGTACATGTTTATTGGTTTGGTGAGCTCTTGTGTGTTCATTAGGTGGCAATAGTGAATACAATTTTCTTCCACAAGAATTACAGTGCTGTGTGATTTTCCCAATTATTTCCATTTTCTCATCTTGAAAAAAGAGAATGTATCTCACAACAGGAAGACAATGAGTAAAATTCAAGAATTCCTTGATACCACATGACATAGAAGAATCTATTCAGTTGTTTTACTTATACCTGTCTGCATATATCTTGGGAGTCCTAGTTATTTTGACTATATGGGCTATCAAATTTCTGTTTCATTGTCATATAGCCATATTTCTGTTCAATAAACTGGGAAACTGAAGTTAAAGGTATTTCCATAATCATTCTTAGTTCAGTTCTCTATCCAAATTCTAGTTGGTAAATACAGAACATGAAATCTGTATACGCAAGTAATTGCCAAAAATACGAAAATTTCTACATGTGTCAGAGAAAATGTTTACTCTAAGTAGACATTTTATACACAGTAGAGTGTATAAAATACAGGCTGGCAAGGGAATATTCATATAATGCAGAAGACTTTGAGAAGAGTTGAGAAGTAGACCAAAAGGAAGGAAGGACATCATTAGGCATTAAGAAGAGTAAGTATAGTGAGTCAAACAAAAGCAATAAAATACATTGGTTTGGGTTCCTAAATTCTTCAAGTTATCATCATTTGCCAAGAAACAGACAGGTAATTAATTTTTGTCCATTAAAATGTGCCATCTGTGTGGAAAACACAGTAATTCTACTTAGTGAATTTCTAGGTGATAGCATGTGTTTGTTATCCTCAACCTACCTGAGTAATATCAGTTATAAATATCCTTTTTCCAGTTAGCTTATGTATTTCAGGAGATTGCAGTACATATTTGTGCATAGAGTATTTGCAGTATATAGCTTGAGTGATTCTGTGCATCTGCTTCTCAGCCACTCATTAAGCTGTTAATTTGGAATTTAAATACGTGTTTGGATTCTGAACACGGAACTTGTCTGGGTTTAGGTCAAATGTGTCATGACTAAGCTTTTTTTTCTGCAGGAATGATCCCAGGTCTTATCCCACCAGCACTGCTTTGCCTCGGTTCAGATCAGGTCTCTTATTTGTGTCTGCAAAGGTGATATATTTTTTCTGAATAGCCTACTTGTGCAGGGAACATTTTTAACTCACAGCGAGGTTGTTCCTTTCCTCCCTCACTATTCAGAGGTTGCCTAGGAGTTAGTCCTAAGGCAATACTTTGAAGAACTGCAAAGCAGCCACAGAATCTAGTCCAAGGTACACCATGAGGCCTGAAAGTCACTGAGAACTGTACTTCACTCCTGCTATCTAGAAAATGGATATGGCAATTGGTGATGCCAGTTGTCTTAGAAATATTTTGAAGTTATAATAGTGATCATTTGTAAAACACTTCTGAGACCTTCCTATGAAAGGTACTGCTTATATTTTACTTTAATGGTTTTGACTAAGTTAACCATCTTTCAGAGAAGCAGTTTATTTTCTTTGTCCGAAGCAGATGGAATCCTTGCACACTATATATATGAGCACTGAAAAAAAGGAAAGGAAGTGAAAGCATTCTATGGGATTTGACATGGTCCAAGAGTGATTACAAATTTATAATCCACTTGGGGGACTTTGCTGATTTCTTAAGCAGCTTGAGTGGTTTATGAACAGCACGCAATTTCATTGTGAATGTCAGATTAATGCTAGATGAATGCTTTAAGCAAAATTTATGCTGTCTTAGGTCGATTTATTTAACCCATTGAAATGTTTTTATACTCTGTTTTATGGTTTACATTACTAACTATAGTATATCCATTGCCTTTCCTAACAGATTGACAATATACCTATTAAATTAAATGCTGCAGCTATTTTAAGAGAGGGTGCCCTCTATCAGCGGAAAGTGGAACAGGAGCTCAAGAGGTATAATCATGCTTCTTTCTCAGATTACTTTCACATCCCTGGAAATAGAATAATTAACCACATTAAAATAATTAAGTGAATTCCAGGTAAACTAAAATAATGTATCTGTTGTAAGGCATTAGGAAGCTATTCTATAAACACAGTTGACAAATAAAGAGAAAAGTGGACTGAAATTAAAGTCTACATTAAAGTCATTGTTTTACTGTAGATGCTATACAGCGTGACTGTGTTCTGATTTAGCACTCTGGCTAGTGTCCACTTGCAAAGTCCAATGATCACTTGTTCTATTTATTCTGATTGTCCAGAATAAATAATGATGCAAATACACATCTCTTTCTGCATCCATTATAAAAGATGAATATATTTTAAGCCAAAATCATTTCATACATCTCCATTTTCTTCAATGGTTTGTGGTCAACTCCATGCCAAATTTGATACTTCAACTTGTTTATATGTATATAAAAATATATGTCCGTTTCTATCACAGTAAGTTATGGAGGACTAAGAGTGTGCTGCTCCACAAGGCAAGGTAAGCCAGGAGCTGAGGGTGACAGCAAGGCACATAGGGACAATGTCCTCCCTGACAGCAGCTCAGTTCCACAGTACCCTGGCAAGGCAGTGGAGCAGATCCAGTGACAGACAGCAGGGTCAGCCGACGGTCCAGTGATTGCGAGATGAGTCCACAGTGACGAGTCAGGGCCAAGGTCAAGCCGGGAAGCCAAATCAACAAGGCAGGATCAATCAGGGACTAGGCTGGGTGCAGGCATACCTACAGCATAGCTTAGGCAAGGAAAAAGGCTGTTAACATCAGCTTAAATGTGGCTCCCAGGAAGAAACTCTACACACACCACAGGACTTTTCATAGCTCTTCCTCACACAGTTCTTTTCCCCGCAGTCTGATCCAATGTTATACAGTTACACTGCAACAGAGCTGTCTTTGAACCCAAGCAACTAAATCCTAGGCAGGGGTGGGCAATAACAGGTTGCAGGTCCTTTTGGTGCACTTAGGGCTCTAAGGAATCCTGACATAGGATTCCTCTGACATAAGGAGTCCTTATTCAGCAGCATAGGTTTTCAGCAGACATTAACTAGGGAGAGGGTGACTCCTGAATGGCCATTGCAGGTTGTATTCTGTAACTAGAATTGCAGAACACTTTCACTAATAATTTTAACAAAGATAAAACCTATATCATGTCATCCTGATTTATTATTATTTCTAATCCACCTGACTTAGCAGGCTAAATACTAACATTGTTAGCATTTTAAGTCCCGGAATGACTGCCCAAGGTTAGATTTGGTCTTTGGACCTAGCAAATTTTGGTATATGGATCAGGATTTTAGCAGTAAGATATTATGCATCACTCAGGTTCTGTTATCAGCTATGTATGTACATTGAGGTTCTTTTGTATTACATATGATACTGTTCAGTCTATCTGGCAGAATTTTGTTCCACTCGGCAAAGGTGCAGATTTTCCCTGTAACTTAACACTATTTTATATTACTGAGTTTTAATCTTCAGCTGTGTGTAACACACAACAGATACACATATATATGCATTGGGGAGCCGCAGTAAGATGCAATTTACGGTGTTTTTGTGTCTCTGCCCTAGTTCTTGGCTCATTCACTCCTCTGCTGCAGGACTTTGATGGGCCTGCCCCAGGGCTTTGCTATGCTTTTCTCTCTCAGCTGAGCAGAAAAAATAAGAATGTGGTTTCGCTTAATAGCTGAATACTTCTTTGCCTCATTACAGCAATATTACTTTATCGACAAAATACAAAACAAATAGAATTAAGGAAAAAAGTTTTTAGTTCTCTGTGTTAAAGTGGCCAAGAAGACTGCCAAAGAGAAAAGTTATTTGTTCTTTCTACCTCTAAGCAAAGTAATTAATCCTCTGAGAAAATGTACATACCTTCAGTCTGATTCTCCCTGCTCCTTATGAGAATCTATATGTAGCTAAAGTTTGCCCTCTCTTGGGGCTTTGTTTTACTGAAAACTTTCAGGTCCATGCCCTCATGCACTTTCTTCCAGCCTCACTTTCCCAGGCTTTCCACACAGTAGGAACACCTCTTAAACTGGAATTAAAATATATCTGTCAAATGACTTCGCAATGACCGCCTTTTTTCTCTGCAGAGATCTAATTCCTTATATCACAACAAACTACTATAAATGTTTTATGAACTACGGCTGGGCTGCAGAGACAGATCCCTAGAATAGTATACTCTATCTTCTATCTTGCAGAATTGAAAATTTGCTACGAGGGGCTCGAGACCCATCTGAATTCTTAGAATGGCAAAAACAGATGCGTGGAAAAGATTTGGAAGAACAGCTGGCTGAAATAGAGTGCAGGAGGCTTCAGGGGAAACTGAGCCATGAAGAGGCAGTTCTAGCCCATCAGTATGTAATTCAAGAAAATAAGAAGAAAGCTGATCTAATGAGAGAAGAGGTAATACATACAGTATTGCTCAAATTTTGCTTACATTCGATCAGTGCAAAATGTACCGCTATGTATTGATGATACCTACTATAAGAAGGTGTAAAAGTTTTATACAGTGTCTAGTCACTGGAGTCTGCAAACAATGGAAAAATAGTGCTATAACTTCCAGATATAGCAATGCTTATACATTAAAGTACTTTTTACAAGTGTTTGATTTGATTGATAACACTTACAAAGTAAAGTGAATAAAACAGAAGGTTAAAGCATTCACCCCTATATTCATGTCACTGTGCATATCTTTTTTGAACAGATACTGAGATACTAAGCACTATTTGTAATGAAATCACCAATATATCACTAATTTCATTATATTGTTAAAATAAAAGCCACAAATATGAAAGAATTTGTTTTCTTAAACTGATATAATTCAATTTGCTATATATTATCTGACATGCCTAGATCTCTCTTAGGGGAAAATTCAGGCAGAGAACCCTCTTTGGATCTTTATATATGGAAAACCGTATATTTATGCCAAGACGTATTTTTACACAGTTTCCAATCTGGCAAATCACAGTTTCCCAAAAACATTGCTAGGTCTTTTCATTATTTTCCCAAACTCACATTACATTTTTCCAGTGCTTTTCCTATAAACTAAACAAGTGATCAAGAAATAACTAATACTGTAGATTTTAACTTTTTTCATAGTCACTGTCACAGGCTTTTCTTTTCTATAACCCCAGTTTGCTGCTATGCCCTGTAGGCCAGCCAGTACTTTTCTCTTGGCCACCTCTCACAGATGTCTCTGCAGTGTGTCAGCAACTTAAGATGAGACCACAAATGTACAAGATTTTTATAAAGGCCATGCTGCAAAAGGGAAACTTGTTTAATTAATTCCTTTTCTGTCCTATAAAATCTTTCAATCTTTTCTGGCATTGAGTCTTCAAGTCCGTTCAGACAGGCTGTAGCAAGAACTTAAAGTGAACCCTGCTATGTACAACTGAGCATAGTGCAATCACTCATACTCATTCCAAAATTATTGTAATTATATTCACCTCAATTTCAGAGCATATGTGTTTTATTTGTTAACAGAAATGTCCCAATGTGTATAGATTTGGGAATATGCAAATCAGACTTGCTCTAATCAGTTCCAGGCAGCTCCCTTCGCTTGCCAACAGATGCCAACAGGGCACTTCATCCATATGGAGATCTCCAAAAGTACTGAGCACCAATTCCCCATTCACCAACAGCTGTCATGCTGACTCTTCTCCTTCTTTTAAAACTCTAGTCTTCCATCTGAAACAGAAAGTACAGTAAGGAATCTAGTCTGGGAAAATCCAGTTTGTGCTTCCTGTTCATCTCCTGTGACAAAGAAAGGAACATGATAGCCAAAAGTGGACTTTTGTATGTTACAGAGATATGACCTAGGCCCAAGAAGATCCTGCAGGCACACAACCAGCTGTGTATAAAATTGGCACTCTTCTTGGTATCTCACAACCAGATCCAGAGATGGCTTTTTTGTCTGCTTTTAGAAACATGTGGGAGGGAATCCTGGAAAACAGCAGTGCAAATGTTATGGATGGCTGTTGTGGGTAAATAAAACATAAAGAGGGGAGCTTAAATCTGGGTTTCTATGTTGTCCTCAGCCAATGTCCTTTGGTACTTTGTGGATGATATAATACTTTGAATCCAATTGTCCTTGCCCTATTTCAATGATTTGAGGGACTCAGATAAGCAGCTATCAGGAATTTTATTCATCTGTTTGTTTGGGATTTAGAAAGCAGAGCTGATGCACCAATATGCGGAGAAACGTCTACAGGAACAGAAAGAAATGAGAGAGCTGGTGGAACAGGTCATGGAAGGACACAAGAATGCAAAGCAAGCACAAATAAAGCTCCAGAAATACAAACAGCAGATAGGTATTTATATATTGCCAGAAAAATGAGAGATTTTGCCAAATGTCCCCAAATTACTTCATCTTTCTTTTAGTGGGCCAATTACAATTTTTACAGAAAGGAAATGGAAGTTGAGGGGAAGATCCAGGTAATACATTCCCATGAATGCATGAATATGAATGCCAGGAATAAGCTGGTAATGGCTAGCTCAGAAATTCTAAGCTACTGGTCATGGGAATTACTCTTTGTTTAAAAGGGAGAAATACAGCACTCATATTCTGCAACTAGTTCCCCTTCCATGTAGAAGTAGCATATGTGAATGACTCTACTTTTTGTCAAATTAAGTTATGAAGCTTAGATTCTTATGATTCATATTATTAAGAGGGGATTTGCCTAGCAACCACTGTGAAAGAATCATGGCTCAAGATTATTGTCTTCTCCAGAGAAGACAGTCCAGAGAGGAATATTGTAGCTAAGGAAAGAAAAGCCAGCGCCTAGAAGGACAGTGTCACAAGGGAGAAAGATATAGCACCTCCAAGACAGACCCATCATTAGGATGAAGGGCAATAATGTTACTCATCCTCCATTATTGTTAAAGAAAATTCTTAAGTTGATGCATTAGCTATGAAGTCCAGGCAGAAGGCTGTTCTGACTGGCATGGATGTACATATTCCAGTGCAAAGCCATGTTAACATCTACTGTACCAACAGGGTACCTCTAGTTGTGCCTGTTTTGGTGAGCAGCCTTTTCTCTGCTTGTGTATCTCCATACTTCTATCAGTAAGAGTGGAGGCAGGCAGAGAGTGTTAGCTTCTCTGAAACGGGCAAGCAAAGCCTAGCAGCCTTTGCAATTCATTGATTTCTAGGATATATGTAGCTTGAAAAGCTATGTGTATTTGCTATTCTATAATATCCTTTTATGAAATCATGAAACAGTATGCACTAATGAGAACAGAAATTACAAAGCAGTAATTCCAAGTTTCTACTTTATGTATGTATACAGTATGTTTATGTGCTGAATAGAAGGATAGATAGTGGAGGTGGGAAGTACTCATTTGTTTCTCTAATCATTCCTCCCACCAATGCCAGACTGTTCTCTCAAGTACCTTTAGATCAGTATTATTATCATTATTCACAAATGCGTATGAATTTTCCTGCAGATGGACTACTTGTTAAAATATGCAACCAGCTAACAGAGATCGGCTCTTATCTTTCAGTTCAGGAAGTTTGTGAAGAAAATCGAGAACTTCTTCGGCAAGCTTTAGAAGAAGAGGAGGAGAAGCTTAGGAAAAGATATGAACTAATTCAACAAATACGAGCTATTGAGTCTCTACCAAGCGTCAGACACAAGTTTGTTGATTTAACAGAGGTAACGTCAAAAGGAAAAACTACTGTTTTTACATAAATGTATATTGTATATGTTTCACACATTCAGAGGAATTGTGTACTGCATGCAGATAATTGCAGTCTGGAATTTTACCAGGAAGAATATTCTGACTGTAAGTGAAATCTTAGTGCCCTTGAACTTTCTTTGAATTTTGCCAGTAGGACCTGGGTTTCCCGGTATCTTTCAAAAAGAGACTGGCAACTGATGACATGTTCTATCCATCTTCACAAATTCACAGATTTGTCAGTCCTGGGTAAGGACTGAATGAGCACAAAGTTTGGACTGATGCACAGTTGTTCATATGGCAGTGGTGACTGCCACGGTAATTAGCAAAATTAATTTCCTTTGCTTTCAAAACTGTCAACATTCAGGTATATGAAGGAGATTGTCAAGAGAACCCAAAACCTGCTGAGCTGTTGTGCACATACTGTGCAAATGACTTGTGTGTGTGGTTAAGTCTAGAGTAAATGTATCCCAAACTTCTTGGACTTACTGTTGTTGCACAACTGATATGCCAGAGATTGGGCTTTGCGATGTCCATTTTTGCAGAATTTCCAGACTTAGGCAGCATCTGGAAATCTGTTATCTAACCACTATATCAGAAGCAGATTAGCTGAAAATACGCTTCCATTTTTCTTATCCACACTGAAAGAAGAATAATATATAATAACATAAAATGACACGAGCAATTTTAAATAGAATCCTTCTGGTTTTTATTTTGCTTTCTTTCATGAGTATTCAAATGAAGATCACAAATCAAGAAACATCCATGCTAGTCTGCAGAAACCATACAGAAGGAACATGTCTTCCTTCCATGGGGCTGTTGGAACAGTCAATATGATGCTTTGGTTTTATCTCCTGCTGCTCTGAATAGAACTGAGCCATTCATTGATTCCAAAGCTACCTACTATCTTTGCAGCCACCAGATAAATCCTCCTTCTCATTTATCAGATTTTAGAATACATTTACTGTTAAAGTCTGAAATAAGTGAACAAGAATAAAATTGGCTCCCCAGATGTCCCATCCTCCTTTACTCTCTTTGGTTGCCTTTATGGCTGCTACCATCACTTCTCCACTTCTTTTCCAGACGAAGAAGGCAATTCTCTTTTTTCAAATCCAGACTCACTCCACCTATTTGTGGAGAAATATTACTGAAACACAGTGGAAAAAGCAGGGAAAAAGGTGAAGAGTAGAAAGAATTATTGTACATGACGGATACTGTAAACTGTGTGGAAATGCCAAAAGCTACTCCAATCTATAGGTCTTTACTGCTTCAGATAGAGTTGCACATTGTGTCAACCCTAAACAGAATCCGTCGCATGGTCTCACTGCACCTTTGTTACCCAGATGATTCAGTCACAAGATGTAGGCTGCAAAGACACAATGGTATGATGTAGTCGGATGTGGAAATCTTTCAATCATCACAACAACTGTAAAATGATGCAGGCTGCCATTCAGGAAAATGAAGGTGACTGGCATGTCAGTACTTCCTTATTTTTGAACATAGTTCATTTCATTGCCATTTACAGTGGCTGTTGACTCCTCACACAGAGCTTCCACTGAAATACTGTTTGTTTCTAAGTACAGAACATGGCTTTAAATACATTTTCCCATCTAGTTCATCTCAAAAGACAAAGAAGAAAAACACAGCCGATTTCAAGTCATATATGAAAAATTAATTCAAAGTTCAAGCTTATCCTATGTGTAAGGTTACTAAAGTATAACATTGCTGAAAATGGAGTGACCATTCAAGTCATATTGCAAGTACAAGAGAATGGACCTGAATGATATGGATGGACTGTTAGATGGATGAGGAATTGGCTGGATGGCTGCATCCAGAGTTAGAGTCAATGGCTCAATGTCTAAGTGGAAACCAGTAATGAGTGCTGTCCCTCAAGAGTCCGTAGTGGGACCAATACTATTTAATATCTTCCCTAATGACATAGACAGTGGGATTAAGTGCACTCTCAGCAAGTTTGCAGATGACACCAAGTTGGGTGGTGCAGTTGATACACTTGAGGAAAGGGACCTTGACAGTCTTGAGGAGTGTGCCCATGTGAACTTCATGAAGTTCAGCAAGGCCAAGTGCAAGGTCCTGCACATAAGTCTGGCAATCCCCAGTATCAATACAGACAGAGGGATGAACTGATTGAGAGCAGCCCTGCAGAGAAGGACTTGGGGACATTGGTAAATGCAAAATTCGGTATGAGCTGGTAATGCACGCTTGCAGCCCTGAAAGCCGATCATATCGTGGGCTGCATCACAGTCGGCGTGGCCAGCAGGTCAAGGGAGGGGATTCTCCCCCTCTACTCCGCTCTGGTGAGACCCCCCCCCCTTGCAGTACTGCCTTCAGCTCTGGGACCCCCAACACAAGAAGAACATGGACCTGTTGGAGCAAGTCCAGAGGAGGCCACGAAGATGATCAGAGGGCTGGAGCACCTCTCCTGTGAAGACAGGCTGAGAGAGCTGGGGTTGTTCAGCCTGGAGACGAGAAGGCTCTGGGGAGACCTTATTGTGGCCTTTCAGTATAGAAAGGGGTTTATAAGAAAGACGGAGAAAGGATGTTTTAGCAAGGCCTGTAGTGACAGGACAAGGGGCAATGGTTTGAAACTGAAAGAGGGTAGATTTAGATGGACATAAGGAAGAAATTTTTTACAATGAGAGTGGTGAGGCACTGGAACAGGTTCCTCAGATAAGTTATGGATGTCCCATCCCTGGAAGTGTTCAAGGCCAGGTTGGATGGGGCTTTGAGCAACCTGGTGCAGGGGAAGGTGTCCCTGCCCACAGCAGGGGTGTTGGAACTGGATGGTCTTTAAAGGTGTCTTCTAACCCAAATCGTTCTATGATTCTATATCTCAACTTCACAGTTCCCTTATACTCACTATTACATTAGCACTCTTGAGTGAATTAGCACACTTTTGGTGATAGCTTGCTCTGTTTTTTCTTTCTACAAAAGTTTTTTTCCGGCTTAGAGAAATTAAGTATATGTCCATAAAATTCTCATTCATCCTCATAATTTTTAAAGTACCAGTTCTTCCCTTGATGGCACTTAAGTTGCTTGAACACCAGCATTATCTACTGTACAAGTATAAGACTTTTCATATTTTAGGAATCACTTCACTGTCTTCACGGAGTATTTTTGAAATGCAGACACTCAAATTATTCAGCCTCTACCATTCTATGCTTTTAGGAAATTCTCTTTCCTAGACCTTTTTGGTGTCTGCTTGCCATGCTGAAACACTACCACTGGTATATATGCTCTGTTGCAAAACATTTTCCTTTCACTTCCTGTGAATACAACTTGATGGTCATTGACTAGTTTAAATTAGAGGCAAGGTATTACAGCACTTCTGATTTGCAAATTCAAATTCACTCTAAATTGAAATCTAAGGAGATAAATGATCACTTACAGTTTCAGTAACCTATGGTAGTACATCTTTTTCAAAGAGATGCAAAAATAAAGACTGCTTAATATTGAACTCTTTTATCAATCTTCTACTTATGCTACTGGTGACCATTGCTTAGGTCATGTTTGGTACATGTGTGGAGCATGGAAGCAGAAAACACTGAGCCAAAATTGAAGAGTCAGACTTTAGGTGAAAAAACAGTGATGATCTCTTCTTACTGACTCAACTTTTGGAGATTTAGAAAGAGAAGCTATGGGAACCAAAACTGCAGGAGAGATTCTTGGAAATCTTGGAGTAGTCCCCAGGGATGGCCACCCAAGACACGTTCTCCTTCATGGACAAGCTTGTATCATTAGATTCTCCAGACTAACGCAATAATAATCCCTCTTAAGCACCAATGTTGTAGCAGCAGAGAGCCAAGCCAGGTTATTTGTTGTACTCTATTTTATGTTTTATTGCCCCTGCCCACGCCCCCCCCCTCCACCCGCCTTACTGTTTTCTTCATCTCTCTTGGCTTTCCCTCTGTTTCATGGACCCACTGCTCTGAACAGCCAGAGAATGATCACTGGAGGACCAGTACCTGAGTACATTGCTTAGATGGCATCCCAGACCAGAGAAGAGGGACTGGACCCAGGTCAATTCTTGCAAACTGACAATCTGAGCATCTACCGATGACAGAGCATCCTCTTTTCCTGTTGGTTTTTTTTTCCTTCCCCTTCACGTTCTGTTTTGTGAAAAGCTCAAAAGCAGAAAGGCGACTACTATTTCATCAACAACCCACTCAGTATTCAATACAAGGGCTTTTTTTTTCCTTGCTAAAAAGGATTGCTTGAAAAAATGAAAGCTCTTTAACTGAATGATTTCTTTCCATTAAAAGGATGGTAATGAGTTTTACTTACACATGTTTATCATTAACACTTAATTTCAGTCTAAGAAATACAATTTGGAGGGGTGGTTGTTCTTTAGGATTCCACACACCCCCCCTTCATCCTTTCCAAACTTTGACATTAATATTCTGTCACTAGTTCTATGGAACTAAGTAGACCAAGGTCTTTGTCATTAAATCCTACCCAGTGTTTCTCTCTTAATGTTATACAACTGTATAGCAAGAGTCAGGTTAGCATCTTGACTTCCTGCACCCATATATTCCATTATAACATGCCGTGGTGCAAGATATGCACCAAAGATGTGTACCAAAACAAGGTTAAGATAGACAAAAGAATAGTAGTTGGGGTGAAATGGATTAAATTTTGCAAAGCAAGCTACACAGAAGCTCAGTATTTGTGTGAGTTTGTGCAAGTTTTCCATACATGCAGATGTATATATGTGTAGATATAGAGAAAAGGAGAGAATATGTAAGAGCAAGGGCCAAAAACTTGAAGTGTTCACAAATCTGTTTAGAAATTATCTGTGTTCGTATGCAAACTAAGGTGCAGGAGTCTCTCATTGCATGTCAGAATCAGGCTCATTATCACTCGCATTGCGAAGTGGATATTAAAAAGCCTTTATTAAACATTCAGGTTTTAATATTTTAACTTTGGGCATTAAGATCTGAATTTTCTGCATACAAAGCATTGTTTAGTCCTAGTCTTTTCAGATAAAAATCATAGATCATAGATTAAATCCATACTTTGGAAATAGATAAATACTAAAAAATGCAGATTTTTTAGTGCAAAGTCTGATCTGGTTTTACAAACTGAAAAAACAATAAATATGCAGTTTTAGACATTTTAAAACTTCAAAAGTCTAAATAAAACTAAAAGATAAATCAACTACATTTTTTTGACAGAAAAAATGTTGTATTTATGATTAAGCTCCTTTATATTTCAGTGCTTTTTCATTAAAAGTTTTATGAGCCTTGTGTTTTTATACATACAAAAGATAAGCTCTACACCTTAAAAACAGCTTGTAAATAAGAGGTTAGGGCCATCCCTATGTTCCTTGAAGTCAAAATATATTTAGCATGATTTGGAACACAATCAAAATCTTCTGGTTTTACTCATTTACTGTCCCCTTGGCATTTACAGTGTTATTTAAACCTATATTTCATGTTCTCCAGACTGGTGGCCATGGTTTAATTTGTGAAATGTCAATAGTGGAACTACGTGAACGCCTCGCTCTACTCAGAGAAGCACAGAAGGCAGCAGAGGAAGAGAAGAGAGATCAGATAATTCATGAAAAACAAGCTAAGGAACAACTTCTTCTAGACAAACTGGACCAGATTTCCCTATTCAGAGCAGAACTTGGACGAGCAGCTGCTTTAAAGTCAGTATAAAACAGCATGTGACATTTAAGACTTTGCAACTTTGTGAATATTTTGTTAGCCCCTTGAGGAGAAAAACAAGTAGAGAGCAAAATACTGCCCTTTTATAAATCAGTATGGCTTTTGTCAAGGATTACACTGGGGCCAGGATTTCCTTTTTATTCTTGAAAATAATTTGCATCAGTTTTAACAAATCTTTGTCATCATTTATGGTTGAAGACACTCTGTAGGCTAGTGTTGACAGTATTGCCCCAGGATTCAGAGACAATATTATGTATTGAGAAAGGAGTTCTGCATTTCTTCTGTTCCTTTTCAGCTAATCAGAACTAACTTGATGTTACTAGAATCATTCTAGCTTGCCACTTAAAGTGGTATCATTTTTGTCTAGACCAATACATTAGGGCTATAGTTTTCTTCCTTGAATCTGATTTGTTATGTGAAAAGGCAAGCCTTATTCTAGAAGTTAAAAATATTTTAGGAAGGAGATTTTCTGATAACAATAATAAGTTATAAATTAAATATATTATAGCAGTAGATCAAAGAGAAAATTCTTTGCTTACAGGCCCTCTGATCAAATTCTGTATTTATTATTCATATTTATTATTCATTATCATATTTATTATTCATCGTCATAACGGAGCCATAACCATCATAGATGCTTCACATATGCAGAAGAAAGGTCCCTTCCACAAAGAGTTTAAAATCTCAGTTGAAGCTATTTACGAATAAAGCTGAGCAGTAAGAAAGCCTCTGTAAAAGTATAAAATATGGCGCATTTCTTGATCTTATGGCCTTTTTACTTCATCTTGACTATTTCCCATTGTTTTCTTCCAAGTTGTCTCTTACCTTTTCCCTTTCGTGGGTTTGAGAGGTTAGTCCTTGTCTTGCCATATTTATTTTGCAAACAGATGTTCAGGCTGACATTCTGAAGACATATTCCATCAGGCTAAAAACACATGTCTTTAGACATGTCTTAGATTCGTGTTTATTGCTGAGATACTGAAGGTGGCTTCTTAAGAGTTCAATTCATGTTATTGATTTATCATCCAGTTCTAAATCTCAATTACAGAAGGCAATACTGATGTGTTCATTTAACTAGTTTTCACTAGTCCCAGCTCTAATTTGGTTTTTTTGCTGATAGTTAATCTCCAAAGGCTGGGGTTTTACTATGTTAGGACTTAAGAAGATAGTTTAATGAATTTAATGAATCAATAACTGCAGCTGCAGTGGATTGACTGCATAGATCACTGACCCTCTCTTCTATGGCATATATCAAGAAAAGATTTTAAGACTAAGGAGCCTGAAATGGAGTTGGAGCTGGAAATGTACTCTCATCTCTAAACATTCGGTGTTGTGAAAGCCTGTGGGAGCAACTCAAGCCATTGCTTTCCACTAGAGATGCAAACTAGGCATTAAAAACTTGTATACTACATAAAACCTATTTCATTAGCAACTACTTAAAGAATCATTTGTTATCCTAGATGTCCAGTTGTGAATTTAGTATCACGCTGGATTGCTTTAAAATAGACTCTTTGGCTTAATTCAGATCTAAAACTGTTCTGATCCTGCAATAAGCTATGCTTGAATGAGAAGCTAACTTTGATTCACTTTTTGTCCTGACATTTGAAATGTTTTTTAGAACAGACCAACATGCCAAAGATGGTAGAATCCAAATGAAATTAAATACTTAATTTGCAAGCTTCTAATCAGACTCATAATAAGTAATACAGTAATTTTAATGGAGCCCTGTTTGCTCTCCAAATAAAGAAAACATAAAGTTTAATTATAGATGTTATAATACATTTCTTTTCGTGGCTCCCAGATAATCTATGTATGTAACTTGGAAGCATCTACTATAAAGAGGCATCATCAAAGTATACCAGAAATGTTGTTCTTTGGGAGTGTATTATTTCATGCATTTTCGTTTAGAATCCAAATCTATGGTGTTATTTCGGTTAATAGAGGAATATGGAATGCTGGACCGTTTACAAATACTAGACACTTTGCTGCAGCTTTTATTTCTCTCTAAACAAACTATAGGCTTTGTGTGTTAAACCTGGTTTATAGATCTGAATCCTGAAATATCAATCAAGTCAGCATGAGCAATTAATTCCTTGGGTTGAATTATTGATATGCTGCATAGGAGATGTAAAAAGCAAATTTTTGTGTTTACAGAATTAATTCATAAGTATAGGGATAGAATAGCAAATCTTACCAATGATCCTCATAAGGTAGCCTTATGCATCAATATAAAATTACATGTTGTATCTGAAATTGCATTATGTTGAAGGCTACTGCTAATCAGCTAAAGTTTGGCAGCTAAGCTTTGCTAAACAAATGTGCTTTAGTTAGTGTCAGCTAGAGTTTAATTGGGTCCCTAGCAAGCAGGTTCCTTTCAATATCATTTACAAACAGACATACATCAACACAAAAGAAGCACATTGAGCAGGTATATAATGAGCTATATTAAACAAAATAGGAAATGGAACATGAAAAATTACAGAGACATCAGTCTTTAATAGACTGCAAGCCATGACATCCATCACAGCAGTGGCTTTGTGAGTGCTTGCAGAACACTTAAAATCAATTCAGTATATATGCAGGATGTCCCTTTAATTGCTAGAATTTCACACAGTTTGAAAATCAGCACTGACACCTGAAGTGGACAAACATTTGAATTCTCAGCTTTTGAACACAAGCACCAAAAGATTTATGAGTATTTGGATACACACTAATGTACTAAAGTTATGTGCCTGTATACTTCAGGTACAATTCCCTTTCATTCCAGTGAGGCTACATCTATTACTGCAAGTAACTTAATGCACTGAGAACTAAGCAACAGATCAAACCAGTTGGTGCTGAGGCTTCCTCCATCCACATTATCTGTGGTTTGGGGGGTTTTACTTTGGGCTGGATTTAGTGTGATCTTGGGACTGCACACTCTCACCATTCATGTGGTTTAAAGCTGTCCAGAGGAAAGCTTTATCCAGATTATCTCACAAAATTTTGCATACTCAATTCCTGGCTCCTCTGCAAGCCCATCTAGTGAACATCACTCTGTCTTTTTGTTTGTCTCACACAGATGACAGTAGCACATCCATGCCCTCACCAGCCACTGGCACATATGTAAGGTACATGAAAGCCAGCCTTATTTCTGTTCTTGCTCATGTTCCTGCCTTCTTTGTTTTCCTGCTTATTTTCAAGTGACATGACGGTGCCTGCTGCCCGAGCCTCCTCCTCTGTCCAAGTCAGGGCAACATCCAGATGAAGGTAGCAGCTGCAGTTCCAGGGTGACACTCTGAAGTGACACTAATCCTCCTTGACTTCCTTGTATGTGAGGAAAATGTACAGACTCCCACCAACACAAAAGATTACCACATCCCTATCTCACACTGTGGTAATGGTGTAGCAAGCTGGCATCTCAGCACTGGATTACAAACGGCGGTGTGTTTGCCAAGGAGGCAAAGCACTCCTTTCTCTCCCTGCCACTGCCAGGGCTCAAACCCTTGCTTGACAAGGGGCACTGAGCACACACCAGTGTAACACCCCTCTCTTGGCCTGAACTAGGGAGCGGTGGAAATAGTGTGAGGGCAGCCGTGGCAGGAGGACAAGGGGAAAGGCTGGTTATGAGGAGGAAGAGGAGAACAAGCAGAAGGGAGGGTTATGGATGGATGTCTGCAACGGTCCTTTCCAAGCAGAACAAGCTCCCTAAAAGCAGGTGTTCCCTGGAGTGTCCAGGTCTGATGTAGGGGGTCAAAGGCCGCCTGGGTGAGAGGGCAGAATGGAGCCCCAACCCCCAAAAGATGTGAGACAGCCTGGCAGCACAACCCTGTGATGCAGCACACAACTGCGGGAAGGGGCAGGCAGCACATGGAGGTGGAAAGATGTAACAGGAGAACATGTGCCATGCTATCCCTATGTGTGGCTGTTGCTTCAGATCTTCAAAAACATAGCCTAGAATAATGAAAAAAGCTGAATAATTAGCAATAGAAGGGACTTTGGTACTTCATAATATTTGTGATTTCATTAATTTCACAAATTTCATAAATACTTAAGAGTTCTGTATGTGTTTGCAACAAGGAAGTAAGATTTAGATTCTCAGTCCCTACTGCTGGTAATGAGTTCTTCACTAGATTGAAACAAGTGGAGGAAATTTATCAGCAATGATGGATCAGAAATATAAATATGTGAAGAGAGGCTGGAAAGAAGGCAGAGCCAGGCTTTTCTCAGTGGTGACCAATGAGAGGACAAGAGGTACAAGAGGAAACACAGGAGGTTCCCTCTGACATTCAGGAAACACTTTTTTACTGTGAGTGTGCCTGCACGCTGGCACGGGTTGCACAGAGATGTTGTGGAATCTCCATCCTTGGAGATATTCCAAATATGTCTGGATATGGTCCTGGACAACTGGCTCTAGGCGACCCTGTTGAGCAGCCGGGTTGGACCGGATGACCTCCAGAAGCCACTTCCAACCTCAGCCATTCTGTGATTCTGTGGAAGAACTTTGATTATACAGCTTCATAATCTTTATGTCAAATAAGGAAAACACTGTTATGAATAACAATCACTTCCGCACGTAAAATTAGGTGCTTAATAAGTTAATTGTTTTGGAAGGGAGTCAGACTTTGAGTGCTTAAATCCCTCACATTAGTACAAAATATTAATCAATCTAATAGTGTATTGTTCTTAAGTGTCAAAATAACGACTTCTTTAACAGTGAACTGTTAACAGATATATTCATTTTCCTCACTGCAATAACTAAGAATTATATAGTGCAGGACAGAAAAAAGGCAAGGTACAAAAGTACAGGCAGCCCTAGTCACTGAGACTGAGAGTATGAGGAAATAAAAAAAGTTTATTGCACTATAAGGCAATCCTACTTCTGCTTTTAAAAATATATTTGTGTTTATTGCACAAGACTCTGTTTTGTAAGATGATCTTATAAATACAGTCCTAGCTGCTTAAGTTGATATTTTTGTGCCTAGAATGGTCAAGTAGTCATTTTTACTCCAACTCCTGCAAGTATTGAGTCAGTTAAGAACTGTCATACATCTATCTCCTTATACTTTTGATGTACAGCTGGAGTTTGAAAAAGTAAATGGACAGCAAAATGTAGTTTTCAGGAGGAATCATCTGTGCAAATCTTCAAATTCCCCATTTTTTTAAACCCAGCTGAGAAGACCTAATCCAAATGTTCCAAGTGTTTTAGTTTCCTGCAGGAAAACCTTTAATGCTGAATTGCTGCTTCTTCAGTTATAGGCTGGATGACCTACTGGACTGAGAGTCCATTTGGCCAGATGCTAAAATTGCAGGGCAGATACTTAAATAATTACAAGGAATATGTAAGCAAGAAGACACTGGACTGCCAAATTCCATGACAAGTTTGTAAAATGTGAAGGAAAAAAATACTTACATAGTTTTAAAATTCATTATATTTACTAAGGAAATCATTGAGACAACAAATATGGAATGTCAACTGCAGTTTACGGTGCCTGGAATATTACTTTAAATAGAACGACACTTTCATTTTACCCATCACTGACAGAATTGTTCTGAACTTCATCACATTGAGCCAAAATCTTTCTGCTGTTGACTGCAAACATAGCTTACGTGGAAAGTGAATAGAGAATGAAATCAGTGGTAGATAAACAAATTTTCACTGTTTGCTTTTATATCCATATTCTGTTGAAACTTTCATTAATCCCTTACTTTTCCTCCTCTGAGTAGTTTATACGTACACCTCACACCACTACAAACTTCCATAAGCACATTCAAGAATCTCATCTCATTCCTTAACACTAAAAGGTACTTTCTGACAAGGTCACTAAACAAAAACTAGAGTTTGTTAAACCATTTCAAATGCGTACAGACTTGAAAAAATATTACAAATTTTTTCAAAGTCTTTGGTAGGGAAATATTTTTTTTAATTATGGCAGACTCACAAAGGGTTGGAATACTCTTGTCTGAGACCAAAAGGAAAGAAAATTGACAAATTCTCTTTTGGACCAAAGACTTGACATTACATTTTAGGAACTAAAGATTGTTTTTCATTCAAGGTGCTCATTCAATACCAGTAGCTGGTAAATAAACTTAAAAGTAAAATTAAAATGGTTTCAGCATATTTTTTTCATAAATTTTATCACATAATTTTCTATTGAATCTGGAGATGATTTTTCTAACTATGTACTACCCCATTCTGACTGGCTGTTACCTTACTTCCTTAGGAAATAATGTGATACAGGGTGACAGAGATTGTATGAGCTTTTTCTATCTTGAGTTCTGGAAGTTCTCAACTGACCATTACAGAAAAACAGAATTTTAACATTTCTTTTTTTATTCCTTCCCCTCTTTGAGATTCTGTTATAATGTGGTGTGACATCTGAAAATCTATAGGGTTGGCAGCTTTTTGGAATTGTGTAGATGACTGGCACATGACTTCATGTAGAAGAGGACTGAATATTACTCTGAGGATAAGCAATTATTTACAATGTTAATTCAGAAGCAGCTGCTGCTGTTTCATTATGTTAAATGTCTTGCTGTATTTCCTGTAATTGTATTTACAAGAATCTGGATTTGCATGTAAGGAGAGGGTTTTTTTAATTTAATCAAGTATTTACATAAAACCTTATTGCTATATTCTCCTATATCCCTTGGTATGCAGCGCCTTGTTACAACGCAAATAAAAATAATCCATGTTTTCAATTAGACTAAGTGAAGGTAGATAATACTTAGATTTACAGAATAGAGTTAAAAATTAATCTTGATGTAGCAGAGTATATCACAGTATTAAGGAGGATAAGGAAGTGTTATCCTAACCAGATAGCATCACACAAACAGCAGAGAGGTTCCGGAGGTGTCTCAGGAAAGCAACTGGAAATAAGAAGCCAAGCTAAATTGTGCCCCTTATTTAGAGTTCACAGTCACATTTCAGAATGTAACACAGGTCAAATCTCCCCTTCATCCAATTCGTGAGGATTTGGGGAACTGTAGTCCAGAATGGCTGCTCTGAAGAATACTTGCCGTTATGGAGTGTTTCCTATTCATAAAGATGAAGCTAACAAGGCAGACAAAAGCCATCTCTCCCAAGATGAAAGAAGTGTTTGGATCCCAGGAATCTTGATACAGACAGTTTTTAAGGCAAATTGGTGGCTTTGGCATCAGAAGGAACTTCCTTCTTCCCCTTCCTCCAGCTCCTTGAGAAGAGAGTGCTTTATACTGAAAACACTGTGGTATAAGACCCAAGAGAGAAGGGAAGAGTTCTGTTGTAAAACATTTCCAAGGGGCAACCTCTCTGTGAAATCAGTCCTGCCACTGACAGAATAACAGTTACAGTATCGGCTATAACAATGCCCCAGTGTACTCTGCTCTTGGTCATTTGGAGCCTTAATCTGGTTTCCAATAAAAGCAATTGTAGTGTTGTACCACCGCAATATGAAGGACCTTTTATAAAATTATCCTTACCAGCTGAAAGAAGGCATCAGATATAACCTGGTTATACATTATATAATTATATATATTCTTTGGTAGATCTGACACTTCCTTTAGCTCTGACTTTGGCCAGAGAATCACAGCTGCTCATGACATAATATTAATACTACAGCTTGGTCATACTAAGCCAAATTCAAGGGCAATGTTGAATAAAAGAGAAAGTTGGATGTTAAGTGAATCACTATGTAACATGGTGTAACCTACATGAAGAAGTTGTGAGTAAATTGTGCCAGTTGGGTGAAAGTAAGCAAAACCAGATAAAATGTGATCTCCAGAGGACAGAAAGTAGCTACAATAGAAGGAAAAAAAAAGGAGAGAAGACTATCCGATAACCTCTCTCTTATGCCTTACTTTTATGCTGCACATTATGCAACTAACTAACCAACTAACCTTAATTAGTACATCACCATCCCATAGATTCTGAATCTGGGCATTGAGATTACACAGAAAAGAATATCTTTCATTTGCCAAGGAATATAGCAATCAAGATGAATACTAATGATCGTATAAGGAAAACTCCATAGTTCTCACAAGCAAAAAGCTGCAGTATTATCACAGGTTTTGCACGTGCTTTTTCTAAAGAATGTCATGTCAGGCTTGAAATACTTCAGATACTGTCATCATGGCATCCTGTGGGAAGCAATTATCTTATACTGTTTAGTAATGCTGTTCTGTAAACAAAAAGCAGCAAGTTGTGAATACCACATTCAAGCTATATGATTTAAACCTGTTTTGAACCTAGCTGGCTCTCAGAAGCAAGAGCAAATTCATTATTATCAAGGTAACATATGCTCAGATGGATTTATTCTGTGGGTTGATATTATTTTACCTTCTCATTGCTTCTTTTTGATTTTGCAGGCAAGAAGAAAAGAAAAGAAAATCCCAGTCTGGTCAAAGGCCTCTGAAAGATGAACGCATTTTAAACCTGCAGAAAAAGATTGTAGAAAAAAAAATGGAGCGTAAAAAGCAAGCAGGACTCTTAAAGATTATCCCCGAGAAAACCAGCATCTCATCAAGGAAGGTCTGGGAGTTACATAAGGAGAAAAGCTCTGCCATAGACCTGCTGTTCGTAGACCTTTGCTCAACTGCCAGCACTGGCAAGGGGGCAGAGGCAGATGGTGCCATACAGGACTGGCAGTAGCAACACCCTGCTTCCTGCATAGGCACGATTTCTCCAAACTGTGACCTTGACCTTGCCTTCTTGTCACACATTCTGCTACCACAGAGCAGGGCTCATCCATACAACACGTATCGTCCCACTCTTCGTTACCACACACTCTCATCCTGTCAAAACAGCGTCTTACCCCCTGTTTCTAACTCTTGTCTTTCTCGGCTTCCCATCACACACATCCTATTACACCAAACTGGGATGCTCACCCCCTCTCTCACCCAAGGCATGTTACAGTTTATCATTCCCATGTTTTTATCCTCAGCCTGGTCCCACATTGGATGGAAGCACCAATGGGCCTGTAGGCTTTATGCTGGTTCACACTGGTTGTGTTTCCTTGGCAAGCGTCTAAAGGCAGGTGGTGAGGAACTGCTGCTCCTCCTGCTGCTGCCACCACTGCCATTGCCTCATGCGTGCCTAACATTTAGAAGTGGTTCATATATGAGTACTAGTAGATGTACCGCAGCATATGGAACACTGCAGCTAACAGTCATGATGGGATCACTTTTTAAAAGCTGCACTAGCCCAATATAAAATTAGAACTAAGTCTCCCAATCTGTTAAAATAATAATAACTCTTTACCTATTTTCTGAGAAAGTTAGGTGAAGCTGAATTCAATGAGGAAGAAAACTATTTTTCAAGTGTGTCTAGTTTAAAAACCAAAATAATGCAGTCTTGGCACTTAGCAATAGAGCATCAACGTTTGCTGTCTTCAGAATCCCCATTTCAGGCAAGCAAAACATGTAGGTGCTTATATAGACAACTAGGTCTGTCTCTTTTAGCAAAGAGAACACTGAAGACCTATTTGAAGAAAGCATTTCCTAAACTGGGATGGCTTTCTGAACTGAGGTTTTGAACACATGCTTAAACACTTTGCTGAATGGCGTCCAGAGTAAAGTAGAAGCAATAAATGCAGAGTTCAAAGGAAAGCAGCCATATAATTACAAATGTGAGACATTTTTAAAATAAACAAAGAGAAATTATAAATTCACAACTAGAACTTTTGACTACTTGATATGGGTCTGTATGAGTGCTCTGCTGTCATATGAATGAGCAAAAAAGCCAGGGTTTGAAAGTTGAAGTTAGATTTTGTCTTTTTTCTTGAGCTTAGCTTTACACAGCAAGTTTCTTAAGATGTCCCTGTTTTTGTTTATGTTCTGCTCAAAAGTTAAGACATCTGTAAAAAAAAAAAAGAAAAAACAATAGAAAAAATTCAAGGCTACTATAAATTATTTAGTTGTTTTGGTGTATCTTCCATCAGTGCTGTTCAGCTCTGCATGACCCTATCCAAGTCTCACTACACGGAAGAGGCCGAATTCTGGTCAGATATGTTCAGAAGCATCTTCATTGTAGTTGAATTGCGTATTGCTGAAAATGCTATTAGTGTGACTATCAGAAAAATCTCCTCCCTTAATTATAATGCAATAGTTATCTGGCATTCAGTTTGTACTGCTACCTTTTAGGTTCCTCAATAAGTAGAAAAAAAAAATTACACTAACCCTTGGATTAAAGTTCCAGACTGTAGCTTCAGTTACATTCGTGCTGGCCCTTTGGGCCCAATGGGTTTATGCTGATATAAGTCAAGGTAACATTTATTTATAAATCACTATTACATTCTTAATAAAACAGAATTTACATTGCAATTTAGAAAACTAACCATAAGAAAAACTACCATTAATGGAAAAAAAGTCTTTTTCTACCATTTTAAGCAAAGAATCAGATGAAAAAGTAGCAGTTTTCTCTTTGTTCTGAGCTTGTTTGGGAATGGTCCCTCGTGAACCCAGCTTTTGAATCAGCAAACCGCTAGAGTCTCATAGGATTTGTGCAACTGTTCGTTTATGGCTTCAAGAATAAAATGTTGGCAAAGAAAGAACATAAGGTAGCAGCATTGGAGCAAACCATCCAGATGTAGTTTTATCTTGACTTAACATTTTGTGGAGTGTTGCAGCTGTGTTTAATTCATCTTAAACTGGGCAACCCACTTGAGTTACCTTTCTATTCATCATGCCCAGTTTGACGTTGACAAGTTTCCCAATCATGTTAGCAAATAAACTGTGTTGCCAGCCAGCCAGATTATCAAATAGAAGTTCAGTGTACCCTCTAAAGAGAACCACTCTATTACCTGCAGTCTGATCATCTGTGTGTCTTTTCTGCAGGATTCTTTGCAATGGAAGCATTGGAAAGAACTGGAAGAGAGTCGGGAAAGACAGTTCAAGATTCTTCAACACG
>NW_009622662.1:61331-64675 GCF_000690535.1 Cariama cristata
AAATGGCTGCCTATGAGGCAGCAAGAAGTGGAGCCACAGTCTGTATATTGCGCTCTGAAGTAAAATAAAACACATTTGGAACAAAGGCCTGCTGGAAATCTCCCAGTGTGCCTGTTTACTACAAGGTTGAATTTTAATCTTTATTTCACCTTTATAGTGTGATTAGAAAAATTTTTGTCATACACGCACAATAGAAAAAAGGTGTCAATTTTTTTGTAATAGAATTTTATTTTTATGCTATAATGATACTTTTTTTTTCTGTTAGAATCAAAAGCTTTAAGAAACTGAAACCTTGCCATTGGAGCTCCCACAGCAGAATGGCAAATATCTGGGTAAGAATGTTGAGATCTGTATTTCTGTTATTATGTACTGTGCCACAGTTTGCTATGCTCATCTTCCAAAATAATAAAAATGAGGGCAAAAAACAAGCAACATTTGTATGTATATGCATCTTTTCAGAAGGCATGGTGAGCCAAGTTCCTAACATGTCTTCTTACATGACAACAACTGTAAGACGATTACCAGTTTCAATACCAGTTTTAGCAGATGAAGGAAAAACTGTTTAGAAGATTTAGTTGATAGGATAGCCTCCAGGAGTCAGAGTCCAGATTCAGTGACCCAGACAGACCATCCCTCTATTCACAGATGTGAATCTCTTCAGTCTTTAAACGGTGGAAGGAGAACATAACATTCTTTCATCTCTTTAGGGAGGTGCTTCCAGAAAAAGTCAAAATTCTGTTACTCACCTAGAAGGTAAATTGCCCTCCATGACAATTTCTATACTGTGTAAAACAGACTTTAAATCACAAGACTTCATTCTAGGCACAAAGCCAAGGAGGTTATAAATCTGAATTAAAATCTGCACAGCAGTAAGACTATATAATGTATTTCTATTTTAACTTGATGCCAGTTACTAAGTGTTTAATTATGGCTATTCAAATATTTAAATTGAAGGACACTGTCACTGACATCAGAGTCAGGCAGCTGCTTTTAATGTTCTCACAACATTACATTTCTCACTTTTTACTGAAGGAAGTCTAATGGAATTCTTTTGTTGCCATCTAGCTGCGAAGATCACTTCCACAACCCGCAAGCTGATAAAATGTGCTGTGTTTTTCATTCAAAGTAAATGCCACAGTAGTCCACGAAAGCAATGTAGGGCTTATGCTCTGTAGGAAGAGGTACGGAACATAGGAGAGTGAAAAGGAATCATAACAGGAGAAGTACAGAGAAGAGGGAACTATGACACTATGTCTAGTAGGTGATTATAATGGCTTAAAATGACAAACTGCTGGTGGCAGGGAGTTTATCTTCCTTTGAGGTTGTTCAGCGTTCTATTGCACTGTATTCCAGAACAACAAAGCCAAGTGGTGACTGTAACACCTCCGTTTTCTAGAAGCTAGCAATTAACAGGGCTGACAGTCATGGTCTGGGATATCACATAGCTGAATAGTTCCTCTGAAACTTTTTGATTTGTCTTGCATTTTGAGAATTAAAAAAGAATAATAATATCATAATTAAGCAAATAGAGAGGCAGGTATATTTAGGTAGGTAATATGGAAATTTCAAAACCCCATCATGCTGCATTGCTTCTTCCCCTGTGATGTTGGACCCAGTTTTCAAAATTCCCAGTGAATTGCAATCAGGCTGATTCATAACTATTTCCTTCTCCATATTTTCTCCGCTCTCATACAAAAGGACTGAGGAATAGAGGAACCTCAATAATGCAGCCGTGGAATTTTTACCTTCACAAGTCACAAATTGCCCTATTGCTACTTTAGGATCTGATGCATAAAGTCATCTTCAGAATCAGTGTTTTGAGGAACATAAAAGAATGTGAGTCTTTCAGGAAAAATATCAATATATTCCTATACTGATATTTTTATATCAATATAGCCTATTGATTTTTCAGTGATGATAGGTCTTGCAACAGAATACACAGAATAACATTAAGAATACCACATTCCTCATGACAAACATGGATAACTTGATGTCAGATGCAGCAGATCCTATCCAGAACCACTCTGCCCCTGGCCACTACAGCACCTTCTCTAGTATTCCTGTTCCAGCAATGGGGTACAAAGAAACCTGAGGTGATCCCACACAGAGCCAGCAAAGCTCTGGTAGGACTTGTTAGCGTTGTATTACATAAGCAGCTGTAATGTCATTGGAGCCAGGTGAGCTTTGAAGCAATACAGCTGCATTCACACTGCTGCCTGAGCTAGTCTGTGGCACCGACCATCCACAACCTGGTTAATCCACATACAGATAATTGAGTCAGCGATGCCTCACTCATCGGGCTTCACGGAAACACAGGTGGATGAATAATTCATGATTCATTCATTCACACATTTGTTACACTATTTGCAGCCAAGAAGAGGAAGGTAAGTGAACAAGGCTGACTCTCAAAATCACCGAACAAAACAGACTTACAAAATCAGAGGTTTCAGCTGCCTGATCATAATGATAGACTCATTAAGAAACCCTTTCAGGGCGGAAAGCTGTGCATTCCAGGGGTCTCTTATTTCAGTGTAAATGGCCAGACGGCAAAAGCCTTCACATGCAACTACAGTGTAACGAGGCCCACATTACCTGAGGAAGACCGAGGGGTTTCAGCCCTGTGATGAGCATTGAGTAGAGAGCGCTCACTCCTCGTGTAACACAGTTGCTGCTGGGTGGCACTTGGCTCCTTCTTCCAAATCAGCCGGGGTAACGAGGCAAGGCCCATGGCCAGTGGCTACCTGGCCATGTAATCTGACTTGCCCTAGAGAGCACGGACATTTTATTATTTAAATGAAACCAAAGACAGTTATGTTGAAATGGCAAGCAAAAAAAAAAAAACAAACCCAAAGCCTAGTACAAATCTTGAGTGCTAGCCACCCAGGAGAGGAAAAGGCAAGAAAAGTCACCAGGCAAAGCTACAAGTTTATCTACAAACAGCCAAGTTGCCAGGCACGGGCAGCAAGATCCAGGAAAGGCCACTTGATCCATACATTAAGGCAAAGCAGTTGGGAAAAACCCTTTCCAATGGTGAGGTAAGGGCATTGAAACAACTCTGCGAGGGTTTATAACGAGTTACATAGAGGTTCTGGGCAAATTATGCCACAGGCAGCAGGTAATGATCTCCCAAACTGATGGCTCCGATGAATTTTGCTCAGTGCTTTGAAACATTTCCAGAAGACGGGCGGGGGGAACCCCCAAAGCTCTCTCGCTCTCTCTCTAACCTCCCCCCAGGACAACATTGCACATCACAGCAAAAGCGCAGTCCTGCTTCTGCGCCCTTTTCAGGGTCCGTCAAGGCTGAACTAACCCTGGGACCGAGGAACAGTTCCCAAGGGGCAGCC
>NW_009622663.1:0-6158 GCF_000690535.1 Cariama cristata
GTTTAAAGCCCTCTCAATCAGCCCTGTCAGCTTATGAGCTAGAATCCTCTTCCCTCTTTGAGACAGGTGAACTCCGTCTGTCATCAGCAGGCCTGGTGCCGTGTAAACCTCCCCATGATCAAAGAAACCAAAATTCCACTGATGGCACCAGCCTCTGAGCCAGGTGTTAATCAGATGGGTTTTCCTGTTCCTTCTAGTATTCTCCGCTACTGAAGGGATAGAGGAAAACACTACCTGTGCTCCTGATCCTTCACCTAATCTCCCCAGTGCCCTGAAGTCCCTTTTGATTGCCCTTAGAGTATTCTCTTCAACCTATGCCTCTATGCAAACACTCATAGCACGAGGAACAAACAAGAGGTGTTAGAGACGTGTATGTCTGCGGGGCTATGATCTTATTGGCAACATGGAGATGTGGTAGGATGGCTTCTATGACTGGAGTGCTGGAATGCAGGGGTACAGCCTTTTTCAGAAGGACAGGCAGTGGAGACAAGGAGGGGGTGTCACCCTCTCTGTCAGTGACCAACTGGAATGTATGGAGCTCCGCCTGGGGATGGATGAGGAACCGACTGGGAGGCTGGGTCAGGATTAAAGGGAGGGCAGGGACAGGTGACATTATGGTGGGGGTCTGCTACAGGCCACCTGACCAGAAAGACCAAGCAGACAAGGCCCTCTCTAGACAGATAGGAGCAGCCTCATATTCATAAGTCCTGGTCGGCATGGTGGACTTTAACCACCTCAATATCTGTTAGAGGGACAACATAGCAGGGCATAAGCAATCCAGGAGGTTCCTGCAATGTGTTGATGATAACTTCCTTGTCCAAGTGACAGAGGAGCCAACAAGGGGAGACACTTGGTAGAATACCATGGGAGAAAGCCCTGGAGGGAAGAGGGGCCCAAGAAAGCTGGTTAATATTCAAGAATCACCTCCTCCAAGCTCAGGTGCGATGCATCCCAACAAAGAGGAAATTGGGTCAAAATGCCAGGAGGCCTGCATGGATGAACAAGGAGCTCCTGGACAAACTCAAACACAAAAGGAAGTCTACAGAGGGTGGAAGCAAGGATAGGTAGTCTGGAAGGAATATAGAAAAGTTGTCTGACCAGCCAGCAATCAGGTTAGGAAAGCTAAAGCCCTGATAGAATTAAATCTGGCCAGGGACATCAAAGGCAACAAGAAAAGCTTCTACAGGTACATTGGAGATAAAAGGAAGACTAGGGAAAATGTGGGCCCTCTCTGGAAAGGAAGGGGAGACCTGGTTACCCAGCATATGGAGAAGGCTGAGGTGCTCAACAATTTTTTGCCTCAGTCTTCACCAACAAGTGCTCCAGCCACACCGCCCAAGTCACAGAAGGCAAAGGCAGGGACTGGGAGAATGAAGAATCAGCCACTGTAGGAGATCAGGCTTGAGACCATCTAAGGAGGCTGAAAGTGCACAAGTCCTTTGGGACCTGATGAGATGCATCCATGGGTCCTGAGGGAACTGGTGGATGAAGTGGCTAAGCCACTCTCCATTATACCTGAGAAGTCGTGGCAGTCTGGCAAAGTTCCCACTAACTGCAAAAAGGGAAACATAACTCCCATTTTTAAAAAGGGAAAAAAGAAACACCCAGAAAACTACAGGCCAGTCAGTCTCACCTCTGTGCCTGGCAAGATCATGCAGCAGATCCTCCTGGACACTATGCTGAGGCACATGGAAAATAATGACGTGATTGGTGACAGCCAACATGGCTTCACTAAGGTCAAATCATGCCTGACAAATTTGGTGGCCTTCTATGATGGGGTTACAGTGTGGGTGGATAAGGGAAGAGCAACTGACATGTCCTACTCAGACTTGTGCAAAGCATTCGACACTGTCTCTAAATTGGAGAGACATAGATTCGATAGATGGACCACTTGGTGGATAAGGAATTGGCTGGATGGTCTAATCCAACTCAAAAGAGTTGCAGTCAACATCTCAATGTCCAAGCGGGGACCAGTGACAAGCGGTGCTCCTCAGGGGTCAGTATTGGGACCAGCACTGTTTTACACCTTTGTCAGCCACGTGGACAGTGGGACTGAGCGCACCTTCAGCAAGTTTGCCGACAACACCAAGGTGTGTGGTGCAGATGACATGCTGGAGGGAAGGGATGCCATCCAGAGGGACCTTGACAGGCTTGAGAGATGGACCCATGGGAACCTCATGAAGTTCAACAAGGCCAAGTGCAAGGTCCTGCGCCTGGGTCAGGGCAATCGAAACTCAAATATAGGCTGAACGGAGAATGGATTGTAAGCAGGAGAAGGACTTGGGGGTGTTGGTTGACCAGAAGCTCAACATGACCTGCAGTGTGTGCTGGCTGCCCAGAAAACCCACTATATCCTGAGCTGCATCAAAAGCAGCATGACCAGCAGGTCGAGTGAGGGGTTTCTGCCCCTCTACTCTGCTCTGGTGAGACCCCCCCTGCAGTACTGCCTTCAGCTCTGGGTTCCTCAGCACAGGAAGGACATGGACCTGTTGGAGCGAGTCCAGAGGAGGCCACGAAGATGATCAGAGGGATGGAGCATCTCTCCTGTGAGGACAGGCTGAGAGAGTTGGGGTTGTTCAGCCTGGAGAAGAGAAGGCTCCAGGGAGACCTTAGAGCAGCCTGCCAGTATCTAAAGGGGCCTACAGGAAAGCTGGGGAGGGACTTTTTACAAGGGCATGCAGTGATAGGAGAAGGGGCAATGGCTTTAAACTGAAAGAGATTGAGCTTAAATATAAGGAAGAAATTCTTCCCTGTGAGAGTGGTGAGGCACTGGAAGAGGTTGTCCAGAGAAGTGGATGCCCCATCCCTGGAAGTGTTCAGGGCCAGGCTGGATGGGGCTTTGAGCAACCTGGTCTGGTGGAAGGTGTCCCTGCCCATGGCAGGAGGGTTGGAACTAGATGGACTTTAAGGCTTCCTTCCAACCAAACCATTTTATGATTCTATGATAATATCTTAAGAGGTCAGTATTAGGGTGAGACAGAAGTGTTTCAAGCACTTTAACTACAAGAAAAACACTGTATTACAAAAAGCAAAATGTTAGGGACCTGTAAACCTTGTAATATCAGCTTTTGCTGTGGACTTGTAAAACTGCATTAAAACATAACAGGAAAAGAAGTCCTGTATTCCAAGGACATGAACTCAATGGTTTAACAAGATTTCACCTTTAACTTGCTTAATTAATGCACCATTTACAGCATTTCCAAAGCCCCTGGATTTCAGCAGTGTGTTGCGCTCTCTGCTGACAAGGGATCTGAGCATGGAGCATCCTCCTGTTCCGCAATATGCATTACACCTCACACCTGGTGATACTAGTGAGTACGGCTACAGCCTGCAAATCCTCCTGCTCACTGATATTGGAAATGCAAAGCGGGCTCATTGCCTGTGCACAGCCCCTAACAAACCAAATCTCTGAGCATAAATGACAGCCAAAGCAGAGCAGGGCCCTTTGAATGAGAGATACTATTCAAATTCAAAGAAGTGTAAAAAAAGAAAAATAGAGGATGTTGTGCTACTGAAAGCGAGGTAGAGAAACATAATACATGAGCCTTGAATAAAAATGAAAAACTAATCACACTATACTGAGGTCATGGATAGAACATTTCATCCCCTTTTTTGTATTCTGATCAGTCAGTCAGGCATAAAAATGACCTTTCTTGCATGTATGTTTTCAGAAACCTGTTTCAAGCAGATGTTTATTTTATCTGACTAGATGTCAGCTGGCCTTCAGCACAGATGATACCAGATGTTTTCCATTTAAGGACTGTTCTCTGAAAAGTTAAGCCTGGGTAATACAGCAGGTGTCTGTTGCGAGCACCTCAGCTTCTGCATCCCCAGGATCGTTCAGTGCTTTGTGACTTCAGTGGGGGCTGCTGGTGAGCAGGAAATCTGCCTGTTCCTTGACTGCTGTTTGATATGTATTTCTTGAGAGCTCTGAGTATGGTTTGAAGGGTCCTGTGCTGGTCCCAGGCCCCTGACAATCAGCATCAGAAGTGCCCTCCAACAGCTTGTTGGTGTGGCCTTCCAGTATTGGCACCACACAAGCCTTCCAGCCATCCCTTTCTCCTAATAGAATGAGGTTTTCTCAACAATGAACAGGAGTTAAAACCAAGAGCGTTTCCTTCCTTTCAGCCCCACTGCAATGGACTTTAGACACCTTTCCCACTGTGTTTTGCCCAGAGTCCAAACCCCACAGAAGCTGCCTGATGAAAGTAAAAGGATAAAAGACCACCTCTTGCTATTTATCTTACCTAGTACAATGTATGAGACCATGTGAAATGGGCCATATGAAAAGGGCTGTCTGGCTCAGCGTCTTCTCTCTGACAGTGGCCAAAAGCAATTGCCTGTGGAAGGAGGCGGATAAGGATGCACCAATAGGATACTTCACCCAACTAATGTCCCAACATCTGGTAACATATGGTTGAGGGCCACAGTGAGCTGCGGACAGTTCCTGTATATTGGGTAACCCGCAGTGCATTTATCCGTCATTAACATATTCAATCTCCACACGTGGACTTGGGCATCTACAA
Source organism: Cariama cristata (assembly GCF_000690535.1). Taxonomy (NCBI): domain Eukaryota; kingdom Metazoa; phylum Chordata; class Aves; order Cariamiformes; family Cariamidae; genus Cariama; species Cariama cristata. The sequence goes on from NW_009622663.1 coordinate 4,527, forward strand.
TACCCTGTGGCAGAGAGCTCATGGTTGAGCTATACATCACTTGAGCAGATTAACAACGAGCAGGTGAAGGTTCACATTGTGGGAATCACCTCCTGTCTGTTTACACCCGCCATCTGTTAACAAAGGGGTGTATAACAGAAAGTTCTTGCAAAAGAGATTAATATACACCAAAAGGTGGAATGCCATGAAGAAAAAAGAAGAAAATTAAATATTGCCTTCAATATATTGCTGGGCTCTCACTTGCCTTCAGTCCTAACAGAGAGGTACTGGAAATCTAGAAAGGTAACATTTGCATTTTGTTTGAGGGGTTTTTACTTTTATTGTTATTATTATTACTACTACTACAACTACAAATATCTGCTTATTTTCAATCAAAATGCTAGGACTTAACCATAGTATGCATCCCAACTACTATAACTGTATTTAGTTAGCTGGCACCTTGCACATTTTCTTGAAGAAAAGGTCCTCATTTTGTTAGGAAAGTTTAGGTTTAGGTTTACAACATATGAGGAGGAAACAGGAAGACATTCAAGGGAAGCAAATTGTTTGAAGAAAGAGAATGATGGGCTAATCAAAGAAGAGAACATAAATTCCTAAAATCATAAGGATATTGACAAAACCTGAAACAGGTGAGAGTTATCACAATGAAGCTGCTTCTTCTTTCGTACTTACAAAGACCTTGACTATGTCTTACTCTAACTACTTGCCTATAGATTTGCAGCAGTCCCAGCGACAAAGTGCCAGCAAGCGGAAAGGTGGAATGAAAGAGGGACTTTGCTGACTTCGAATGAGTGAGCAGGAGAGTGGTAGAGACACATCTGCCAGTCCTAATCCACTTATCAGCCAGGATTTCGACTTTGAGGAGATTTCTTAGTCTGGACAGACAGAGGAAGGAAAGTGAAGAAGAATTAAAAGATGTCTGCTCACTCAATCGCTTTGTTACGAATCTAAAGGATTTGACTGGAGAAATTCATCTGGACTTAGATTTTTCCAATAAAAGTATCTTAATTTGTTTGTGGAAAATTATAGAGCACAGTTCACAGATCAGTCAAATTTCCTTGCATGTGTCGTTGGAGATTGTAAGGTTGTTTTCAAAAAACACTCGTAGCCCTCTGGAGTTTTCCAGCCACGACCCACATCTCCATACAATGAGTCATTATTGCTGCCGTATCTGAGAGCCTGTAGGCAAAACCAAGCACAGACTAATACGTCCAGAGTCAGCTTGCATGCTTGCAGAGAAGGAGCGTATACACATACATACAGATGCATAATTAAGGGACAAAAAGCTCTGAAAAGACATCACTACTGTCCGTAAAAGCAGTTGGCACATAAACAAGATCTTTTCACCAGTATATTCCAGGGTTTAATTACATTACTATGGATGACAGGAAGTCATCCTCCTTCATCCATGTGGGGATATAGAGATTACTGAAGATAGCTAAAGAGTTGAGCGTATTACAGCATTAAAACTGTTTTATGCCCCATTAATAAACCTAGTTTTAAGAGAATAGAAAAAAACAGCCTTGATTATGCAGAGAAAAAAAAATGCATCAATATTGAAAGACACTCAGCACTAAGGGAAACTCACACAATTTTGGGGGGGGGGGGCGGGGGGGGAGCGAACAACGTACA
>NW_009622663.1:6189-33174 GCF_000690535.1 Cariama cristata
ACTATGTGATACATTCTCAATAAATACTGTGAAAACGGCCCAAATACTTTTTTCACATGATTTCTGTAAAACTTCTTTGACCACCGCATTTACCAGTTCTAGAAAGAAACCATATACTTTCACATCAACTACTAGATATCAAAATAACTAGGCTGTTGCATAACAGTTGCTGCAGCACAGAGGAAAAAAAAAATACTTTTTTTTTATTTGTACGCTCAATATGGAGCGAAGGGCTATTTGTGTTCAATTTCTATAATATTGTGAAAGGTTTTAGTGTCTCGATGTTTCAGAGTACTTTTATTAAGGATGCTTTTCCACTTTCTGTGCTTTTTCCTGTATTTTGCCAACAGCTTAATTCTGAACCAGATCAGCCTCGATACAAGATCAGGGCAAATTTCTTCTGATCAGTGCTAAGTCATGAGCCAGATGCAACAACCACTTGTTTAGGAGCTGTGTCCCACATTCAGGAGGTCAGACTAGGAGCTGACCGATCCCTTTTGGCCTGACCTGCAGGGTGTGATTAATGCAGCCCTCATGGCATACCTAGCTCAGGTCAGCTTCAGCTGTAAGTGCTTTTTACTCTTAGCTTGCAAAGAGGACCTCTAACCCCCAAACCACTCTTAAAAACAAGGCTAATGCCACAGACTTGCTTCACAAAGACCTATCACATGCTAGTCATTTTATCCACCAATATTGCTATCCATGTTCAGCTGCTTATAACCCAGAGATAAGAAGTAGCTTATTTAAGGCTCCTGGAGTAACATCGCATTCCCTAGAAATGTTCCTTGCTGTACAGATTATTTGCTGAATGAAACCACTGTGCTGACCTGCAGCATGTACGTGAGTATTGCCACTCATCCTCTTCTGTATGTAACATGCAGCAAAAGTCCAGAGTTTAAATTCCATTAAGAAGTTTACTCCAGAAGTGTGAGCATTTAATAGGATCATGAAATTGCTTAAAATACACAGTGAACTTTAGCATAAGAAAACATAGGTTTTTTTTATACAGACACATTTTTGTTATGTTTCTTAATTTATTAGAAGTTTTAAAGAGGAATTATAAATCTATCTCTACACTATCTAAGAAGGCAATTTTTATCTTTATTTAAAAAATCAGATTTATCAAACATAACAATGCTTGCTGGAAGTATCAGAGCACAGAATTTTTTACATGTGTAGCTGCTGTTCCCTGAAAATAGGGCAATAATCCCTGGTAATCCCTAGGTACTTAAGATTACCATGGAATAACACTAGAAATAGCTTAGTAAATTATTTAAGAATGCCTCAGACTGTAATTACGTGCAGATAAAGGTCACCTGGTAGAATATTCTTGGTGTGGTTTGGAGTTCGTAAAACAGTGAGGGTCTTAGAATAAGATACTTTTAATTCAATTCTGCATAATCGAGGTGGAAAAGCAGCAGCATGACAGTATCTGATTTCATTTCTAGATAATTGATACACCTCTAATAGGATTTTTCCACTGAAAAACAGGATAGGCAGGCAGTATGTGAAGCAAGGGTCAAGGAAAAAAAAAAAAAGAAAGTTCAGAAGGCTCAGAGGGAGAAGCACGTCTCGAACTATTTGCTCCTCTTCAATAAAGGAAGGTGGCAGAAACTTTTGCCAAACCATGAGTAAACTTCCTTGTGCTCATCCTTCCTACACATTTTCTCCTCTTACCTTGAGCCCTTCCCTCCTGCAGCACATACCCACTGAAGAAGCTGCCTCTAGAAAACAAGATTGAAACAGCTGCTCCCCTGCTTTGCAAAACTGAGGCTTGTCTCGTCACTGGCTGGGGACACTGGAATTTTGTTTCTTTGCTGACACCGGCTTCATGCAAAGGTGAATCTGTGTGCAAACCCTACGCTCCCAGCTCAGAGCCACAGACCAGGCTGCTGCCTTTGCTTGCTGCGTGCCTGCAGAGCATCACCGGTTCAGAGTGAGCGGGATGCCCGGTCCAGTCACCATGCACAGCCGGGCCAGGCTGCAGCATGTTGGTGCACCTCTAATGTCACGTCTGTCAGAGAGCAACAGCTGATGGTAGGTAATGCATGGTCGCGTACCCAGTTTTCCTGGCCTTTACAGGGTAGTTGTCGCTGCAGGCTGTACACCCATGCCACAGGCTGGCAGGCACTCTCGATGCTGAGCAGCTGCTGGCTCCCACTCCAGCACACCTCCTGTTATTGTCTATTCAAGCACATATTGAAGAAAATCTGCACTTTTTAAACAAAAATCCCACATTAGCATGCAAAGATGGGATCTATCATGCTAATAAAAACCTTCGTTACTCGTTGTTAGTGAGCATGCTTTGAGCTGTCAGCAGAGTCCTGTTCAGGTCAGTCACTCCTCCAGGTGCCCAGTCCCCCAGCATCGAGGCTAACTGACCACCATGCACCCTGCAAAGGCTGCAGAGGGAAGATGAGCAACATGCAGGTCTGAAAGTTCCCCACTAATGTCAGCCCCTTTCTCCCTCTGCCCCCAATAATTACAGCACAGGAACCAGAAGGTGAGAAGCTTGCTTGCAAACAATTTATAAACCAGAACCAGGTAAAAATAGCAATGAACATTGTGTTCACAAATCAGCTGAAAAAGCTTTAATTATTAGCAAACACTTACTGTCACTGTAAGCATTAGCTTTCATTCCCAAAAGACAAATGAACAAGGAAACTGACATTTAGAGTGATATTTAATTTGTTTAAGAAATACAAAAACAATGGCATATCAAATTTGCCTTTTTTCAAGTCACAGGAGTTTCACTAACATCCAGGGTTCTTCTGGAAAAGAAATAGATTAATCTGGATTTATTATAAGGAAAAGAATTCATTATAGTAAAAATAATGTTTGGAGAAATTACATGTAAATTATATTTTGCCAGGAAGCCAAAACTGACAATCAAATAAAAATGCTCTGAATAGTCATTATGGTAGCACAGATGTTCTCCTGCCACATTTCACTTCAACTCTTTCTATTCAAGTTGCTCTAAAACAGATAATTGAGTAAAAGGCTGTAACAGCAGTCTATAAACCTTTCTGTCCAACTCAGGCTCACAGATCTTTTCTTTCCAGTTTTATTCACAAACCTGTTATTGCTGGGCCTTATTTCCTGGATATTGAACATGGTGAACGCTATTTTAAAATAAATGTTTTGCAGAAATACAAGCTCTGCAGCTGTTACGGTGCCTCTTTTTTAAGCCCTCTGCACTGCATACCATTAGCATTTCATCGAATCTGACTGAGAAGTTCAAAATGAGGGCAAATGTGCAGTTCTCAGAAGATCAACTAATTCAACAGCTTGGAGAGAGTAAGTGCTCCAAGAAATCACATTAAAAACTGTCGAGAGTGCTGAGTCAACAGCAAACTTTGCATACAGAGTCTGTTAACTGGTGTGACAGAAAATTTATGGCTGTGCCTACAAAACCTTCCTTTTTGTTCATAAGAGCTATCAAGGATTTTTGTTTCAAATGGGACTTCGGAGATCAGACCTCTGCAGCCCTTATGAAAGTCCCTGAGAGTCTGATGCCGTCGTTTGCTTAGGAGTCATATGATTACTTGATTTTGTCAGTTTGCTGCGTTAACTCAAAAAAAAAAAAAACCTAGCCCCTAAAAAACCTCAAAACTAAACAAACAAGCCCAAAACATCAGCTTCCTCAGCAAAGCAAGAACTGGGAAAATATTATGGGCAATTGACAGATGCATTTCCAATGGCCCAACTTGGAAGCTGCATTTTTAAAATTAAACACAAGCAAATATCACAGCCAAGGGCTGCTTGCACCACTGCTATTAATATTTCATCCTTTTTCACATGAACCTTTCCATTCAGTACTATTTAACAACTCTGCAATTACTTTCAAACTGGCACAAACTGACCCTAAGTTACTTTATTTTGCCAGAAAACAATGCACCTGCCAAATTTCAACCATCTTACTTGGGGCCCTTTGTGAACAGCCACACCAATTTCTGCCTCCATGTAGATATTGCCCTCAAATACTGCTTCAGGATAAAGCACATTTATTTTACTTGGACTCTCTAGAACTTATGTGATTGACAGAGCAGACCTTTACTCTTCCGCACTAGCAGAGTTTCAAGCATGTAAACCTCTGTCCTAAAAACAACCCACGGCATGGTTCTCTGTCCCATCCCTTTGCACACAACCCACAAAGAGGGTGCAAATCACCATGGCCAGGGCAGGGGGGCAGGCAGCTCCCCCTGAGGCATTACACACCCCGCTCTTGCTCTCCACATCACGGTCGGGATTGAGCTTGTTCAGTTCTACCAGACAGATAAATTGATAGCAGTGCCCTTGTTCACGTGAGAGGACACTGCTCCTTGCTCAGTGCTCGATTAAGACTGACAAATGGAAAAGGCTGAATTTTGCACATAGTGAAGCCACCCGACACAAGCTAGACCTCACATCAGGAAGTTAATACATTTGTGAGCAAACCACCCTCGGCATCAATTCGTAGTTCACAGAAGTCACTGGTTTAGCCCCAGAAACGCCCAACTGATACATGGTCCTACAGGGAGCTTTGCACTGAAACTTGCTTGGGGGCTACAGGCTGAGACTGTTATGTCTGAGGGCTACGCACTGTGCATCTGCAATGATTTGCTCTCTATCTGCCAGATCTTTAAAAGAGAAAAATCTCTTCTCCTTGCCTCAGTCACTAGTCATTTTGTGTTTAGATGTAGTCCCTTGCAAAAATGCTCTCAGATTTATTATTTCTGCTCTTTCTTCTTTTAATTGGAGTAGCTCCCTGTGGCTGAAAGAAAGCATTTGAGCTTAACTGATTAAATAGGGTAGCATTTGACTTGCCAGCACTTCAGTTTGGAAAAAAAGAAAGCAGCACTAATAAAAGTTTGAAAGGCTGAACTATGTCATGTGTTGTTCTTAAGACAGAGGTTTACTTCTGAGCAGTTCCTGGTACTATATTTTTCAAAATTTCACTCACAGCTGTTCAGTTAAATTGGTTTTTCACTTTCCTTTGGAGACATCCAAGTCCCAACATTGCCTCTTGTACTCAAGCAAGAAGCCCTGAGACAGCAGCAGGCATCTTATCTGAGGAAAACTCAGACTAAGTCCAAAAAAGCTCCTTTACTCTCCTTGCCTGAAAATGAGAGCATCTAAGGAGTCTGCCAGGAAACAAAGAAGGAGTTTGGGCCATAAGACACAACTCTTTTGGAAACAAGCTGCATCCTCTAAAAATAACTGAGCAACATGTCATGCCAGAGTTTGATTGTACAGACCCAACCTGCTTATCCTATGCATCAAAAATATAATTTCCCTCAACTCTGTATTTGTAGTTTTCTGCTTGTTATAAAAGGATTCAAGAAGAGCTTCCCAAGCTGTGAGGCTGTGTAAGATTTCCAGTCTAAAGGAGTTCTAGAGATAGCTGGAGAATACTTTCCTGCTATGTCTGAGAAATGTGCATGCCACAAAAATGGCTGATGTAAGGAGAGCAGTTTCTTACGCTTCCTTGTGTGATTTATATCTCTAGATTTCCACGGCATGGCTGAGGGGCTCATTGCTAGCAGCTACTTGTGAGTGCAGAGGACTTCACGTACAGTGCTCCTCACTGCTTTTTGCCTGCAAGCTGCTGTGCTTTTTCAATATTTGTCAAAGTGAGAATTTTAGGGTTTCTCCACAGCAATGAGACTGTGACATTCTGGCCCGAAGGTCTCTGATCCGTGAGGCAGATAAGTGACCACTGTACTGTTTTTCCTCTCACATTTCATTACCAAGCTACCTCCAGATACCACAATTCTCAGCACATTTCCTGCCAGAAATAATTGCAGCCCAGGCTTTCTAGAGTAGTTAGATACGTGCTTTTCTACTACCCATTTCAACCTGTGCATCATGCAGAAGAGCTACCAGGGAAGCACACATCCGAAAGGCTGGTTGCTACCTCAGTCCCTCTTTCCCCCTTATTTTATAACCTGGAGCTGCCTTAATAAACTTGCAAAGTTCCACCCTTGTTGTGACTGGGAATCCTGCTTCCCAGCTGGGTGCATAACCACAGCAAAACAGCTAGATTTTAGTTATTTTTTTCCCCAAGAGCTCTCCTGCAGGAGCACTGCAAGTCCTTAGGCTCTGGACCCCGTCGCTAACAGGGATAAGTTGCAGGATCTAGCAGCCACATGGGCATTAAATAGAGCCACCCTTCACCTTCCTGACTTTATTGTAAGGAGCAGGCCTGGTCCACACCAGGGATCCAGCAGGGCTCAGTGAGCTGGGAGGAAGGCAAAGCAGAGAGCAGCACGTCCCCAGCCCACAGTCCCGGCTGCCAGCAGCCGCTGGCGTCAATGCTTCCTGAGCTGGAGCTCACACCCAGGCTCTCACGTTTGCCTATCTGCCACGGGCTGGACTAACCCTTTTTGTGAACCCATTCATACCTTTGGCCTTCAAAACATCCTGTGACGACGACGAGTTCCCCAATTTAAGCATGCATTGTGCAGAGAAGGACTTCCTCCTCTTTGTTCTAAACCCACTGCCTAGTATTTCTACTGGGTGCCTCAGACTGTGAGATCCCAGTGAACAGTCATTCCCTGGGTATCTTCTCTACACAATTCATGTGTTTTAATAAACTTTCACCATCTTTCTCAGGCCCCAGAGTTCCCTCTCATGTTGAACAAAACTTACTTGGACCAGAGAGAAGCACTCATAAGCCTCAGTTCAATTAAATAAAAGCTCTCGCATTCTTTTATTTCTGCTTTGTTTACACAGATTTCCAAGTTATTCGTTCCTCTCAACTAAACACAACAAAGTTGAAAAATATGAGACCAGGAATGTCACACTTGCATCTTCAAGCTGGATTAGCAGGACTGCTGCATGTGTAACAAGTGGGACCAGGGATTTCCAAACTGAAGCCTGCCGAATCCCCATATGCACACACACGAGGACCACATTGCTCTGAAGCGCTCAGCGCTCCCCTTCAGGACCAGATGTCCCAAAGATCTGATGTAACTCCAACACCAGAAACCAGGAGCCATGTCCCCTCACCCCACGGCAGAGAAAAGACCACACTCTAGAAAATTGAGCTTGGACTATCACAAACAGAGTTTCTGCACCCAAGCACTTCACAATCCAGTCCTTATTCTAGTGCCTACCAACACAGTCAGCACTCTAAAATGCTTCGTCCCAGCTATGCCTGTGGAAAAACAGACCTCAAAAAAATCTTTCTCAAAGGAATTGTCCATCAATGCTGAATTACAGTGTTATCGCCAAGGGGGTAAGCAGCAACTGAACAGTGATAACAGAAACACCTTGCTGCAACCCGAGGGCAGAAAGAGAGGAGTGCTCCGTCAAGCAGGAACAATACAGGAGTTCACACAGATGTAGCATAATTAGGAGACCTTCCTGGCTCTATGACAACTAGCATAGGTTTTTTACAGCTAGACATGTATTTGAAACTGAGCTTTGCACCTAGTTTCTCAGTTTCCCTTCTTGTGTTGGAACCTGTAGAAAAGTCATGAATATTATAACCTCAATCTCCTTTTATGGGAGTAAGTGGCATCAGAAACTCAGCATAGCCTTATTGCAAGAGCAAGACTGTGCATGTAGTGTGTGTTTGTACATATTAAGGTTAAGAGAGAAAAAAACATTTAAAATAATTTAAGATCCTACAAATATCAAATAGCAAGAGAAAAATACTGTGTTCACTGAACAGGATTTAAGCTTTAAGCAAAAAGTAGCAGACTACTTTCAAACTGTAACTGTGCTGTTTTGAACTCAACAAATTGAGGTGATACCAAAAGTGCAGTTAAGCTAGATTGACTATTTAAACGCAGATGAGTAGTACATCTTGTGTTAATTGTTAAAGTGCAGCCCATTCAGCAATCACATGATTTCCAGCCAGGAATCCCCAGCTGGTTTATTTCCCCTTTTTTGTACATTTGCCAGATCGTTGCTGTACTCAGCACCATGCTTCCTCCTCTCAAGGGCAAATCCTTCCTGAAGTTCAGCAGCAGCAATCCCCGGAACAGAGCTATTGGAGTCGTTGAATTTGACACACGAGGCTGGTGGCAAGGCCATGGGGAGAAGGCTCTGGTTCAGCTCCTGCTCACAGTGCTGGCAGTGCCGCAGGGGTATTGCCACAGGCCAGGACTGGAGGTGTTGGTGCTGGCAGGTGCCAGCACTGCTGAGAGCACGCCCAGCAAACGTGCCTCATGCCATGCTGGTTTGGAGAGCTGCCTCTTCAACACCTTGTCACCCGTCACAGCGAGTTGCCACGCAGGGGAGGGAAGGAGACTTGTGTTAAATCAGCTTCACGGAGGAAGGAAGCAACAGTCTCTGTATTCCAGCAGACCCTGGATTACACCAAAATGGTATTTCAGCACCAGGACCGGTAGAAAAGGGAGAGGGTTTGGAAGAACCCAGGTGCAGCCACGCAGTGCCCACAGCTGATCAGGATACCCTTGCATATACATTGCCCGAGCAGGGTCTTGCCGTGGAGCCCTGCCTGTCCCCCCTGCTCAGCTGAGTGGGGTCCCCTGGGCAGGTCACAGACAGATGATGAAACACCACAGCAGTGGCAGGTTCCTGTGGATCAGATTCATTGCAACTACCTTAGGATCGTATTTTGACACTGATATAGGTATTTATTTTGAAAGGGATTATCCTATGTTTTACCTCTGTTGCTTAATAATGACCCACCTGAAGTTAGGATGAATACAGCAAAGGAGAGAAGATCGTTATGCAGATCAGATACCCATCATCAACTTAGAGAGCGATAATGAATAAGGTTAATAGTGCTGCTGAGCTGAGAGAGTTCAATGGGCTGAATGTAGATGAGATCTGCAGCCAAAGATTTGCTGGGGAATGTGCCCTTCCTTCACACACAGGGGACAGGAATCCGCATCACATCTCCGGACTGGATCCAGTTGAGCCCATGACTAGAACTAGTATTCTTCAGTTCTGATCCTTCTCCTCCTCTGCCCCTGAAGACTCTTCCTCTGCAGTCACCAGGCTCTCTCCTCTCTGCGACACTTTTATAACACACACACGCAGTGGAAGCTCTTTAAACATTTCCCATTGCTTCAGCACATAGCAGAACAGATTAATCTCCCAAAGACAGCACTTGTAATGAAGCCACCAGACCAAGGTAATGTAAATGCCAGAGTGATCAGGAGTAGGGGAAGGTGAATATCACAGTCTAGTGATTTATGATTACAATGGTTGACCTTGCTAAAATTTGCTAGAAATATACATTGGTTTAGGCAAAGCTCAACCTATCTTCTGGCCAAAATGATCCTCACATGACAGCAGGTCTAAACAGGCATTATTTACTACTGTTTGGTTCCCATTGAATCATTCAGTGTAATTTCCAAATGCTCACTAATAATGTGTTGGACCAAAGTAATAACTCCCTGTGGATACCAAGGAAATAAAGCGCTTTACAGTTCTATCCCACCTTCCACCCAGAGAGCACCCAGCACTTTATGTACTCATGAATGTACCCTCACTGCCTGTGAGGCCTGGGAAGAAATAAAATGTTCGAAAGATTTACCTCTAACACAGAACTGTAACTTCCTTGTAAAAATATCATTTAAACATATTTTAAATCAGATTTTTTTCTCTCAGGGATTTTCCATTACCATTTCTCTCATCACTAATTTTAATTGCAAAATATATTCCAGGTTGACAAGATAAGTTTTAGTAGTGAAGAGGCTTAATAAAACTGACCCTAATAGAGTCTTGAGTCACCTTGATCCTTCTCCAAAGACAGGGTATACTATATCTAGAGTAATACTCCTACTTCCACAATGTGTTTCTAGTTATTCACTGAAAAACCATTAAAATAGTTGTATATGGCATAACATGAAATGAAACAGTGATTCTCCAGCAGTTTAAACATAAGCAGTCTCTCCTTCCAAGGAAAAACAACAGTTTACCTGCCTTTGGGTCAGTCAGTTCAACAAAAAAAAAGGTATCTCAGATTAAAACTTGTTTGCCTTCCAGTAGACGCCTGAGGGAGATTTAAGTCATTCCTACCAAAGTGATCAGTATTCCACATGACACTTCACAAAGGAATTAAAGAAAATCAATTTCCTTCAGACCTTGTGTATTTCTGAGCTTTTTTATAAGTCAATGACAGCTGAAGTGTTTGCATCATTAATGAGGTCTTTCAGCACATAATACCTCAAATGCTGCACAAGAGCTCTCTCGGGATGGATAAAACAAACTCGTTAGTTCTGATGTCTCGACTTCAGAGCAAGAACCAGGAAGCATTACACTTCTCCTACATGCATACACATGTATCCTTTTTAAACTAGCTTGTATTATCCAGGATAACTTTTTTTGCTAGCTCTCTGAGCCCAGATGTGTTCGTATGAAATAACTCAGACTCCAAAGGAATCAAGAAAAGCAAAGGCACGACTGTGTGCTAGACATTTTAAATCTTGGAGGCAGAGCCTGAAGGAATAAAGGTAGTTCTTCAGTGTCTTCCAGAAACACTGTGTGAATTGCAAAGTATATTATGGCCGTTCTTTTCCTCTGTAGTAGCTACGTCTTCCCCAAAACTGGAAGGTTTGTCTTGGGAGGTCTCCAGCCTAAAAGTGTAATTTAACACAGCAATTATTAGCAAATTTCGCAGTAGAGATGTGCAGAAAAATAAAGATTTATGGAGAGACTGTTAGTCATGCTCGCTGCCTCTGGGAATAACTAACCAATAACCCTGCTAAGGGGTTTCCCTTGCCGTGGTACCCTGCCCCTCGGCAAACAGCGCCTGGTGGGACCTCCGGGGCAGCCCTGCCTGCTCCGCAGCATCTCCCATGGGCTGCAGGAGCCTCCTGCTGACTGACAGCAGGAGAGTCGCAGAGGTCTTTAAATTCCCTGTTTCTTACCAGCAGGAAACTACAGTTGTACTTACACTCCTCTACAACCTCTGGCTTCCTGCGGGTCAGAGTCCGGGATCCTCCTCCTGCTTCTGGTGTCCTACACACGGCTCCTCTCCTGCCATCTGCTCTTTCACCTCTGTTTTTGAAGACAGCTTGCTGTGTTCTGGTTTAGTTTGCCAATCAAAAGTTCACTGTCACACTCTTAGAAAACATAGTTTTTCAGGTTTCCTTCCTTTCAAACATTTTAGTCTTTAAGAAGCCCTGTATCAACTTGGGTGCTTTGTGCAATACTGGGGAAATTTCTAATATTTAAGCATCAAGGCTGTGACAAAAAGTCCTCTGATGACTTTACCTATACTGCACCTAGCCCACAGCCCTCCAACAGCTGCATGGTTTGCTTGGTTGGTAATTATTCGTTCCACTTGCCAGTTGGCTCGGTGGTGCCATGCCCCCCTGCCCTGTTCCTTGGCACAGGGGGTACAAGGTAGGAGCACAGCAAACAGGGCAGGAAGCACTTCACCTTACAGAAAGTTCAAACAGTGTTCATCCTGCATATCCAAAAAGTTGTCCAGCCCAGGGAGCCACTCCGGCGAGCACAGCCCTGCTCTGGTCCACAGCAGTTTGCTCTGCCAAGTACAGCCACTGAGCAGGTCCCCAGCAGGGCGGTCACCTGCAGGGCTGCACCAGTAATTCCCTTTGCAGACGTTAGGCAGGTCCTACTCTCACGTCATTCAGTTCCCTTGAGTGATGGTTTCAGTCAAGTTTATCTTGTCTCAGTTGAACTCACCTTCTATGTCTGATTCACCACACTTTTGTACCCACATAATGGCAGAAAAATGCCACACAGATATGTAAAATTCGTGAAGAAAAAAAGGCCCTCCAGACCCAACAGTAATCAAATCAGGATGCAAGGGTATCACCTCTACCTCAATGTTTGGTGTTTGCATTGCTGTTTATTTTTTTTAAGGGTTTGGGGTTTTTTAAAGAAACATACACCAAAAGAATATGTGTGTAAATGTTGTTTTACTGAAGGAAAGGCTGTCACCAATGACCACAGCAACAATTGGCACCCAACCATTCAACAGGAACTTTACAACACAAATACCTTTTAGATAAAGACTCATGTTCAGGAAAAAGCCTTTGCTTGCTGATGCTTGAACTAATGCAATTCAGTACAAGAGCCTGACCATCCCGTTAATTGGCTAGATGATGCAGTCATTAAAATAAATGAGCTACACATTTGCAGGACTAGCAATTCAGGAATCCATACTACCCTATTATCTTACAGTGAATAACAGACTGTAAATAATGCAGACATGTAATTAAGCCACCTAAACATTAAAAGAAAAAAAGACAAATTCTAAAGATTCTCTTGTTTTTCACCTTCTGCCAAAAGTCATTACCTATCAGATATCCCACAGGTTCCCCAACAAGCCCTCCAGAGTGACTTGCATGAAACGAGTCTCTTGAACATCATGATTAAAGGTTTTAATGCTTTCTCTTCATCAAGTGACTAAATTAAAGGCACACCTAAGGGAACACAGATATTCTTGCACAAGAACCTCCTACCACCTTTACAGTTTGAGTGTCATCTGGCTGCTGTAAAAAGGAGATGAGAGAGGCTGAATGCTTACAAGGCGCTCTATGTAATTTAAGCAATGCTAGACACTTACAACATGTAGTGGAAGATGCAAACCTAACATAGATCTATAGTAAATTCAAAATGCAAAAATTAAGCTAGGGTCAAGTCTCAGTTTTGTGCAGAGAGTTAGCCAGAACATGAACTAAAAGTAACACATATTCTGTGCAGGGAGCTTCTGCAGGCTGGTCCGGCTGCAGGCATGCAGTGTCCCTCCTCCTCCATCCTGTAAAAAAAGATGTTTGGGTCTTTCTCTACAGGTCCAATATCATCACTGAGGTACAGCAAAGGGCTAAGGATGAGGAAACACCCTGTTATTCCAGGGGATGTATTTGCCTACCAGTTACACACCTGCTGGGATCAGCTAGGACCAACATGGGCTCAAATCACCAACTTCAGCCCAAAAGTCTCTACCACCCAAGCTGAAGGACTAAAGTGATTATTACTAGCCAGAACTGTTCACCAAAGAGGTATGTATTTGTACTAGAGTTGGTTTTGAAGTATTTTATCATGAAGATTTCACACAGTGAAGGAAACCTGACTGTAACCTAGTATAAACAACCCAGTTCAGGGAATATGGCTCCAAGGAGAACACTGTCCAAGCCCAGGATTTCCAAATAATCTGGTGAAAGGAAGAACCATCCTACAAAGCCATTGCCTGTGACTTCAGAATAGCTTGCTGCTGTTTCTTTTTTTTTTTTTTTTTCTTTTCCTTTGTCTATCAGGCTCATTAGTTGAAATTCACAGTGATTTGTGTGAATGAAGAGAAGGGAGTTAGGGCCTCCTGTACAGAAAAGGATTTAATAAATTCTTTTTCACTGCCTCTTCAGAACTTGGCTCTGACCTCCTAATCCTGAATAAGCCTTTCCCTTCTTTTTAACCAGACAAAGCACAGATCCAGGAGATGTATGCTGTTTGGGTAGATTGGAGATACGTGTGCTCTTTGGCTAGTAAAAAATTCCATGGATGAAGTACTTGAGGCAACATGTGCATATCTAGGAAATGATGGGCAGGCACATAAATATGCATAAGTGTATATTCAGACTTCGTTTCTCATATCCTGTGGTTGAGCATTACCAGCCGCGGGCTGGGAGGAGGTGAGAGAGGAGAGAGAATAAAAACAAAAAAACCCCATGGGTCTAAGGACCCTTTTTGACCGCCCTGCTATTCAGTATCTCTTCTGCCCTGAAGGAGAGACATCCAGTATGCATTCTAGGAAACACCCAATCCAAAGCCAGGAATAATGTCTGTATTTGAGAGCAATAACCCACCCTGAAATGTTCTTGCATCTCTTAATAAAAGGCAATTATCCATACATGATCTATTGTAAATGAAAAAAAAAAAAAAGCCTACATAATGAGGCACATAATATTCTCAATGGATTGCTGAAAAAAAGTCTTCTGGGAAGTATCAGAAATACACATCATATCTCTGAATTCTGGGAAAATACATAAGGCTGATCTAGCTGAAATTTGTCTTAATATATGGAGGCAAATACCTTACAATTGAAAGCATATTTGAAAGATCACGGGGACTTATTTATTCCAGCAGAGGTCAGGAACCAATTGTATTCCAAAATATGTGTTCCCTACCTGCTTGTTTGATTGCTTATAGCCAGCTGACATGCAGAGCTAAAACCACACACTTCCAGTCAAAAGGAACCTCGTTTACAAAGCAAACCTCATTTTAGGTCTTTAAGCACAAGCAAGTTGGACATGCATGTCTCTGCCAATTTATTCTCTGGAAAGGCAACGATGTCCTGGAGGCTGTACAAGATTTTATGCAGCAATTGCTGATCAAGCCCTTAGACACGTAGAGTATGCCATTTTGATAGTGTTTGCTGAAAGATCCTCATGGCTGCCAGGAAAGGAATTTCAGAACCAAAGACAGTAACAGTCCTCATTAAAACACTGGATTTGCCACGCTCATTTTAGATTCAGTTGAAGGAGCAGTGAAACCACTCTCTATATAATAAAAAACATTTTAGGGCTGCCTCGCAAGGCATTAAATTGCAAAAGAGGTCAGGGCTAAGCCATTTTGCCTGAGAGTTTCCACTCATTGCAAAAGAAAAGACTGGAATGTTAGTTTTGCAGGATTTGGACTTTGGAGACACGAAGTCAGGTGAAAGGGTTTGGAGAGGAAATTGGAGAGAGATGGGGCTTTCTAAATGCATAACTCCTTGGAGTTACAGTCTTTGGATATATTAAGATCTGTGGCCTGTGGATACTTTTTCTATTTTGTTAAAGGAAAAGTACATTTTTCATTAACTGAGAGGGTAATACCAACAAGCCCAATTCATAATCTCAGTCTCCATATACATAATTCATAACCCTGTAAATTCTCTCCTTTACAGCTTTTATTTTCTCAGTGTTTCCAAAATTTCTGAAGAAGTTCACTGAAGTTTCCAACTCTGCACAAAACAAAAGCCCGGGACATCTAGGAATTTACTGAAAAATGTGACAATTACTCTACAAAAAAAACCCAGCAATGAGCCTGCAGGACTCCTGAGGCTGTTGTTTCTGGCTTTGTCCCAGTTCTAAAAACGGGCACTAGGCAATGTAAAGGCTGAAGAGAAAATGAAAAACAGTCTACCAGTAACTGATAGATTAAAAACCTTTCAGGATGAGAAGGCACAGTAAAGCTTCAGTGAGGTGGAGAAAAAGTCTATTTACACAGAAAATATACATTCCTGTTCTGGTAGGGCATGCAAGTAACACTAAGGAAAAGTAAATCCATCTTTTAAATCAGGTCTCTGCTTATTTAGCAAAGTATCACACTCCTCTTGTGTGGCACTTGGGAACTAAGGAAAAGAATGGGAACAGATGAATAAACATGACCTTTTTGTTGTCTTCCACTGGAGCAGTACTAGACCATTGCTGCAATATGTAGTTCTTAAAAATAAATTAAAAAAAAAAAAAAGCAAGATTTAAAAAGATTCATCCTTTTGATCTGAAGCACCTGCCTATCTTTGCTGTTTCTCTGTCCACCTATTCCCTGTTCCACAAGGCTCAGAAGACCCATCATGGTCCGTTCTTTCTCCTCTCTCTTTGAATTTATTTTTTTCAAGAATTTATGTAGAATATGTACGAAGTAAGTTCTCCCTGGTTATTTTCATTTGCACTGTAAACCCTTCATGCTCCCCTCTGAAACCCCTGGCAATTCATTTCCTCTTTGCTTTTCTATTTATAAATCCTTGTTCTGAAGTTCTGGAATCTTCATTTGCATTTTGCATTTCAAGGCTTGGAGGGTGAAGTGGGTATTATTTTGGAGTGCTTTTTCTGTTTGTTTTCAAGACCGCAGAACACCTTGCAGCTACGTTATTTGTTGTTTTTCCACTAAATCCTTCCATGCTTTTTAGCTGAGTGTTATTTTACCTGTCTGAGGGAATGCAGTGCTCTGCTCTTGGACTGGAACATGCTATCATATTCCCTTCAACAGCTTGTAAGAACATCTCAGGGTTAAGTTAGATGTTAATCCAGGCAAGGGCACTATTCATTTGCTGTGGTTACAGCTGGTAAGTAGTTATCAAGGATTCTTTCTTCTTTCTGTTTCAGGAAATATGTATTTCTGCTTTCAATATATCCTAATCATGTAAAGCTGCAACTTGAACAGATCTGCTCTAGGCATTTGCCCGTTGCACTTTTGAATATCACCAAATAGTAGTATGTGCACTTACTCGTAAAAACTTGGATTCTAAATCCATTCCATATGTGCAATAATGATAATGAAGTGGACTATATTTTATAACAGAATGAATACATTTATGGAGCTAGTGACAGAGGTCATCTCATTAAATGACATGTGCTCCCCAAATAATAAACCAAATCAACAGCTGAAGGTGTAGCTAACCATAAACCTCAGGACTCCTCTAGCTGACTGCTTCTTACATGCAGGAGTTTCACTCCTTGCACATTTTGAATGTGTTACCTATCCAATTACCCAAAACTTAGAATGGGAATATCCATAAGCGCTGATATACAAATATGGTAAAATTCAGACCTATGTAGCATTAGTAATCAGTCTGTCATAATTCCACCTGTTGTGCCAGAGCATCGTCTTCCCAAGAGGACTCATCCACCACCTCAGGAAAAACATTAACACCAACTCCATGCAAAGAAAAAAGTTTTGAATCAGTTCTTTGCTGCATGCAGTGACTGTGGCTTATTCTTCATCCGAAACCCTCCCTTTGCCATGAAAAAGTCAAGGCAAAATGAAAACCCTCCATATGGTTAGGATACAGACTTGTGATCATTAATAATGTTTGGTAACGTACTGAAGTGCCTTGTTTTTCACTGATATTCAAATTGTGCTGCTTATTAGTCTCTGTGGGCCTTTGGAATATGAGAATTAGAAAGACTAGGTACAGTAGTTCATGGCAGAAACAATCCACACCACGTGCATAAGCATGCCCTCCTTGTAGCTGTTGTTTCTCCTGCTGGCCCTTTCCACTGCCTGGTCTTTGCAATCTCAGTGGAATTGCTGCAGACCATCTCACAGCCAGCGTGATCCAGGGACCCCACACAGTTGTCTGCAAAGCGTGGGAGAGATAGAAAGCACATGGTCTAAAATAACCACATTCAGTCTGACTTGTATGGACTGAAGAAGTGCTATCACTATTCATGAGTGCCTCAGCCACCACAGCTGAACCACAAAAACCTGTACTGATCATGAAAGTAACATAGATTTTAATGTAAATTATTGTTCATAATAATAACACACAATAACAGTATAATAATAATATGAAGAATATAAATTAATTATCATAGGTTTGCACTAAAATCCTCTGATTGGCAACACTTCCTCCATTTTCAATGGTCCTTGCTACACATGACGGAAACAGACATTATTCCACAGACCCTAGCTGACCATGATGCCAATGACCAAGATGAACGGCATGCAGACAGTCCACCCTCTGAAAAAGTAGTTAACCACACTACTCACTGAATCTTAGCAGAGGAATTCTAGTCAGTCCCTCCTTGAAACAGTCACCAGCTGATAAAGGCAGAAAGCACAGAGGACATTAGAGCAGGCTTTGCTTTCTGCTAGTGTTAATGTCTTCTCACCTCCTGCCTGTCCAAAACCTTCTTATAGCTGCCAGAAGACAAAGAGTCAAGGGTCCCAGACCTGCTGTCCTGCATCATTACCCTTACCAACTTCTCAAGCTCCCAGGACACCTGGGAAGTCAGTCCTGTGAAACTGGGGAGCAGAATGAAGTCTGCTGTAGGGGTTAGTCAACATGATATGCAGCCCATGAAAGCTCTGCATTTGCAAACAGGCTTCATTTCAGATACAAATGAGTTGTATTCTCCCATTTTTACACTATCTCCATGTTCAATCCTAGCCCACACACAGAGCTGTGGCGTATAGAAATCTCTAGAGAAGTCAGCTGGCAAACTAATGTAGAGATCAAATTTACATCTAAAAATGACTGACGTGAGATGATTGCTGTAGTTTCACTGGGAATATCAGAAAGGCCTGGGGCAGCTCAAAAGGTGAGATCAGAGCCATCAGGGAGCGATAATATAAGCCTAAGAAAATGGAGAAGGAAGACAGAAGTGGCTGAAGGTGTACTTGAGGCAGTAGATCAAAGAGATGACTTGTGAATGAAAAAAGTCAGATCCAAAACTAATTAAGTAAAGGGAAGAGCAGGCAAACACAAAGACTGAAGAAAGTCTGGTTTCCTTTACTATCTTCTGTTCAATCTGGACTGTGCTTACATCAATTACCATGATTATCACGAGGATATTACAAGCAGGGGATGGGAGGAGATGGTGGCATTAACACCCAGCATGATTCTACCAGAGGTACTGTTTATTAGACTAAGCTGTATCCTCTGCAATTGAAATGGCACTGTTGTTGCTTGCCTATTCTCTTTCCTCATTCAGTGATACTTAGGTAGGGATTACAAAAGGAGGCGGCCAAGAGCTTTGAACTGGAGATGCTTTGCTTTGTCCTGTAGGCATGGAGTTGGAGGTCACTCACTGAGGGCACTCAAAGGAAGATGTTCCATGGTCCATTGAGCTGGAAAGGGGCCAAGGAGACTTCCAGACGCTTCACAACATAAAATTGTCTCTAAGATTTAAACCACCAAGGAGTGGGTCTCTGCAAATCAAAGCTGTTTCATCCAAATCTTTTCAGTTTTGACACACAGTGACATAAATCATGTCAAGAGATGAAGCAGGAGCCAATATCAGGGCCTCTTTTTTCCTCTGTTACACCCAAGGAAGAAGCAGGGAGGGTTGAACTGAGACCATTATTGCAGTTCCTAAAACTTTTTTTCCTCAATAGCCTGTTCACGCCTTTCCCTAGGCATCTTTAACTGTGGTATAGAAATCTGTCATCTTAACTATCAGAAGAAAAATCAACTGAAGAAGCAAACCATTTAGAAAACAGCAATAAAACAGTGACAACAGGAATAAAATCTCTACAACTTTCGATTCAGGTTAGACCAAATGAGGTTTATAAAAAGATCTGTTCTGTACATTCACAGCGACAGAAGGTGAGCCTTCCACTACAGAAAACACTTTTAGGAAGAAAGGACCCCCACAGACATCAAAACCCTGCAAGACAGAGACCACCCCTATAAGGTTAGCTGCCAGATCAGGACAGCTGTGATCTTGCAGGTCCCTCCACACATGCTTAGTGTGAAGCATGTTGGTTAGACTCCTTGTCTGCCTGAAATCAGGAACATGTTTGCACACCTGTCTAAATGAAGCTGCTGGTGAGAATTACAGCTCTCAGAGCTATTGCCCCAACAAAATCACAAGTTGCTACAGGGCCCAGTGTTACCCAGGAGGTAGACAAAAGAAGGCAGTCTACACTACAGGCAGACTAGATTAGGAAACACTGTGATTTCCATCTTGCTGTGTCTCCTTGTCTCCCTCCCCCAGCTCCACAATAAGCACTACCACACAGACATCCTCCATTTGACATTTTCATCCACAAAAGTCCTACCAGTGGACTGACAGGCCTCTCATATACCAGACACCCTGCTCCAGCTCATCTCAGCAGGAGGACAGAAATAGGTATGTCAATATGGCTGCATCTCAACCCCATCAATCAACTCAGCAGTGATGATGGGGCCAAATGAAGTCTTTCCACTCATTAGATTCCTGTGGTCTACAATGTGCCAAGACTTTGACCACAATGCCCTGGCATATGTAGATGGCTTCTGTGATTCCCAGGTGGTCTCTCATCAAAATATATCCCAGGCCTGGGTCTGGTTAGCTTCCCAGAACAGATGAGACCAACACTGCCACGGGCTCCAAAGATAATTATTTCTTGAGGAATACATAGCTTTTGGTGTAGAAACAAAGGTTGGCAAACACCCACCACTTGTGAAATCAGAGATAAGAAGTCATAGCAAACCTGACGAGATAGGATTATCTACCCCATTTTGTTGGGAACAGCAGAAAAGGAAGGCTTCTACTGTCTTTTTTCTTAACCAAAACAATACTTTAAAAGTAAGACCTTAAAAAGCAATGATTTTCTTTCTTTGCAAATAAGAGGTAATGTCACATTCTCATATAACCTAATCCCCAGCAGCTCTGCTCTGTCCTTCCCCTCTTCTGGCCAGCTCTGCCCTGACACCCCCCAGACTCAGGTGACTGCAGAATTAAGACAATAATTCTTATTTTGACAGTAAGATAATTCTCTTTTTTACAAAATCCCTTTTTCAGTGGAATTTGATACCATTTTATGATTTGGTTCTGCAAGAAGAGCACCCAGCTGAGCCCTGAATCAACACAGAATTCATTAAAGGACCCAGGCACTAGCTTCATCTCTAGGCAGAAGAACAAGGTGTATATCTTTCCCTCCCTTTTTACCATACCACCAGCACACAAAGGTATGAAACACGCAGGGATGATTTAATAAATAAGTAGAAGGACTTGTAGCTCTTCCTTTTTTTTTTTTAATGGAAGGATGAAATATAGGAAAAGGACCACAAGAAGCAGGGAGGGAAAACTAGGGAAAGGCAGCAGATGTTGTAAAAGATCTACTTTCATGTTCCCTGTGCACCAGAAATGTGCAGACGTATGTTGGCAGAGCTACAGTCAGAGCTCATAGCAAGGCTACATCTTGCACATCTGGAAGCTATTTGGCAGGGTGTAGAGTTCAAATGTTTTCTGCTTCAGCTGGTTTCAGACATACCTCTCAGTGCTGGGCTGAGCTCAGGACCGCTCAGCCGACAGGCCCATTAAAGAAGGCGTTCACCACAGCTTCAGCGCGCTCGCCTCAGCTGTTGTCAGAAGCAGTCGTGGGGCTGGGCTTTGCTCTCCCCCCTTTGGCTACAGAGCACCAGTAACACTCAGCAATGAGAATGATAACAGGGAAACAGGGAGGAGAGCAGGGAGAAGAAAATGGCACCACAAGTCGGGGAAGCCTGGCCTGGTATCAAGAAACAAAATGTACTTGGACAAAATCCAGGGTGTGAGTTAGCTTGAGTGCAGGGCAAGCCATTCAGGAAATAAGAAGGTCTGCACTGCACAGGAACACGGAAGGGTCACATTAGAGCCCATGTGCTTTTTTGCAGAAATCCCTCTGTTTTAAAAAATAAATAAATACAAGCAGAAAGGAAAAGTTTGGTCTCTCTGTCTTAGAAGAAAGGCCAGCAGGAAAGAAGAGGCACGTTGTCTGAGTCCAGGGCTGCTGACATTGCACTGACCCAGCATGGGAGCTCCCAGCAGTCCCCAGAGGTGAACTCTGCTTTGGTAAGAAATGTTTCCCAGCAGAGATGCACTTCTGGGACCACCTCATATTCCAGCTAGCACGATCCAGTGCCCATGAGCTACCTGCCATGCCTAGTGAGGAGAGAGCAAACCACCAGCATGGTGATGATTTACCTTGTCAGGATTAGGCCCCGGGGTGCAGCACAACTTGCAGTGACCAGCCTGCCCATCAGGTCACCATGACCCGCTCATCACCCGACCGCCCAGAGCCCTGCTGATGGTGCACACCCCGCAGGGACATGACGGGCAGCAGCAGAGCAAGCCTGTCCCCACCGCACAGCACAGGTCTCATGCTGGGGACATTCGTTGCTGAAGAGAGATGTCTTGTGTGAAGAGGAGCCAGGGGACAAGCTTCACCCCTGTGAAGTCACCTTGGAACACCCAACCAATGTTTCCCGCATTTTCTCCCCTCTGAGTCTCAACCATGCTCAGGAACTTTAAAGCAATACATCCATCCTTTCAATGCTTGACACACTTCAGGCTTACTTATCTGCCTAATTCCGATGTAGAGTACCTTACACACCTCCAATTCTACCTTCATCTTCTCTGTCCAGAGCCACCCTGGAATTAAAACAGAGAAAGAGAGGAGGAACGGGACGGCATTTAAAAGTAGCGTGCAAGACGTTATCACTGAATGATGCTGTCAGTGGCAGAAACATTCTGCAGGACAGCACAACTCTTACAACACCTCCACCTCCAGCTCCCCCGCCCTCACCTCACTGTTTTTATTTGCACTCTCTACTCTCTGATGGCACACATGCTCAGATGCAAGCGATGTCCCACTTCTGCTTTCCTCATTCCACTTCAGACCTTGGAAAGCAGCAATATTTATCCACTCATTTTGTGGCTAAGGATGCTAGTGGAGGCGACCAAGAGCATGCAGCAAAGGAATAAGGGGGTGGGAAGCCCCCGTGCTGTGACATCTCCACATCGCCACTACGGTCACCTCGACCCCCAGTCCGGGTGCCCAGCCATGTAGCCCCAGTTTGGAAACACCCAGCAGCTGGATCTCTCAGCTGGGCTGGTGCCGGTGGGTGCTGCTCATCTGCCCGCCCAGCTGTTGAGCCCTGCACTGACATTTTCCCTGTGTCAGTGTTTCCAAATGTTTTCTCAACCTGACCGTACTGCATCTCTCCCTTGGCCTCCTCCTTCCCTGGCTCCCCCACACCATTCCCCAACACACCCTGACAGCTTCTCCAAAACAAGCATCCACCCCCTCCCCATCCCTCAGTCCCGCTCTCCCGCAGCCCTCCTGCACTGGTGCTGACACAGAGGAGCTGCACTATTTCTTTAGCTGACACAATGAGAAAGTTGGTCAGGGATGAAAAAAGCCTCAGAGAAACACTTAAGATATTTTATATCAACTTAAAATGAAGAGCAAGACAGGACTTTCAAACCTCTGGTCCCATACGTCAGAAATACAGCCAAGTCAGAGGAAGAACCTGCACTCATGGCATAACAAAAATGGAACCCTGCAATGGAGAAGGGGTTGAACTATGATGTCCAACTGTTCTGCCTCTGCACAGTAGCTCACCTCCACTATCCTCAGCCTAATGGAATAAAGGGAAATGGTTTTGAAATGGGAGAGCGCCCACTGGAAGTACCTGCAGTACCTGTGTTTGGTTATATGTAAACGTTCCGAATTACAGAGCAAGGTGCAGGTTGTCACCTGATGGTTTTTCATCTAAAAGAAGCGAAAGCAGCTGCAAACCAGGGAACAAGCACCAGTCCTCTAGCTTTGCAGGTGTGGAGAGCCAGGCAGGAGAAAAAAACAAACATCTCAGCCCAAGCAGGGGCCAGAAGCCCTGGGACAAGGATGCAGCGTGACCTCAGAAATGTGTGACCTTTCCAAGGCTCAGAAAGGGGAAAAGGGAGAGGCATTTTGGGCACTAGATCAGCTGTTTTCCTCAAGACTCCTTCAGAAAAGCCATAACCCCAGCAGGCTGATGCACCTGAGCTGCCTTGGTCACAGTACAAACAGCAGAGTTACCCCAGCTTGGCAATGGTGGTGCTAGCAGTCGTGGGGTGTAACGGTCTGAGAACATAAAGCAACCAGGTCTGTGGACAGCGGGTATAATAATCTTTTATTAGACCCACTAAAACAGTTGGAAGAAATCCAGACCAGCTTTCAGCACGCAAGCTTTTTCTCGGGTCTGAAATGGAAGTGTGTTATCCCAAGGGAGGGCCATGATCCACAGGGAGAGCGGCACACCTGAGAAAATAACTGAATGCTGAAAGCTGGTGGATTATTCATGCATGTTTGAAATATTAAGTAGTAGGGTGACTGTTGACTAGAGCAACATTTGGCCAGGGAAAGGGGGCACCCAGCTGCCTGCCAGGGGCTCTCCATGAGCCAGCTGGAAGCAGCCATGCTGTGATGGGCAGGGCAGACCCTCCTGCAGCCAGCCAGGCTGGGGCTGGGGCTGCGATCCCCTGTGCCTGGGACACCAACCAAACCAGCAGCTGAGGAGCAAGTATTGCCCAGGCTCCCAGGCTCCGAGGGATTTCCTAATAATATGTCCAAGACAGCACACAGCTTTACTCACAGTCCTGCTGGAAGTTATGTTTATCAGCAAGGCTGCTTGGCTTAGCAAGGCTGCAAAAGCCAGCATTTTGCTTGTGTTAAGTCTGAGCTAGGAGCCTGTAAGGAGTTGGTGCTGCAAAGTGCACAGCGATGGGGCCCTTTGTGGGGTTTGGAATTCTGCAAAGAAGAGGTTTACAAGAGATAACGTTGGTTTTTTCAGCTGTTGACAAAATTTGCCATATCTCCACAGAGCAATTTCATTGAAAGAGTATGAAAGCCCTATAGCCAGTCTCAAGTACACCGAGAGAAATAAATGCTTTCTTCCCGCAGAGATAAAGGTCCAGTGGCACATGAAGAAAACCATATGCTTCCTTGGAGAGATGACAAAACCCAGTGCATTAGTATTGTTCTGGCTGTGCAGAGGCTGCTGCAGCTGCCCTAACTCATTCTGCATTCTCTTTCTTGCAGCCTATACAAAAGGAAAAATGATGAAAGCACAGCCCAGACGTGCTCCCACAGTCAGAAGACAAACGAGTATGGAAAGAGAGTTTGTGACTGATTTCAAATGCCTGTTTGTGGAGAAAGAGATCTGCATGTGCCGAAGTTGGAAAATACTTGGTCTGGTAGAAAGGTGTAAGTATGTATCCTTCAGATCAGGTGATGAAACTAAGTAGAGAAGGAAGGGAGGAGGCAGCAAGTGGTAAGGTTGACCACATGGAAACTGAAATTTTTGCCATTGGCATTGAGCAGCTCCAGATTCAGTGCTGCATGGTGCTTTCTATCCTTCAGTAGCAAGAAACATGTCAAAATTAGAAAATCATGATACAGTCAGAAGTAATATCTGAAGTTCCAAGGAAATGAGGAAAATTAGTTTTTTACTTAGGTCCTGGAAAAGGAGGGAAAAAGCTGTATCGACTGAAGGATAGACTGTTGAGTTGTATGGCATAATCTTTACCCATCATCTCTCCAGAATACATTTTCTGCTGTAATGAAATCCCAGGAGCTGATGAAAAGGGAAGGCTGGCTGCTGAAACGAGTGAGGTAATGTCATTGCAGAGTGGCCTGAAGTTCCTGGTCCTCAGTCACACTTGGGAAGCTTGGTATCTCAGGTAGGAGTTATAGCTGACGGCTGATTTTCTTTCATATATGAACCTTAAAAATCATCCTTCTCCATTCAGACCACAAGAAGACAGTTTGCTGTTTTTAAAAATGACATATCTGGCATGGACCAAATAAAAAACAGAACCATCAACTGCCTTTAAGTCACAGAGCCTTCCTGGAAAACCAAAAGACATCAAATTATTTCACTGTCCATCTTTTATCCTTCATCATTCCTAGAATGTTATCAGCTGTGATGCTCAGTAGCACATCCTTGTCCAGAGGGAAAAACTGCCTCAGACTGAGCTCATGAAGAAGCGTAAGTGTCTAAAGTGCTACAGCAGATGTAGCCATCCTCCTGCTGCATGAAAAATCAAGGAGTTATTGGAGCACAGGTTTCGCTGCAGCCTTGCCTTCAGCAGTCAGACCTCTGGCCAGCTGGGGCTCATCTTCAGGATTTTGTAGGCAAAGAGTGTGTTTCCGATAATGGAGCACTGACACCATGGCATTGATACCTGGTAATTTGCCATTGCTACACTGAGTGATGGCTTCAGAGAGAGACTGAGAAATAGGACACGTTGCTTTTGCTGGTTGACAAAATCCATGTGGGAGAGAGATGTGGCTCTCTGCAGAGCTCGAAGACTGAGAGGAGACACTTCTCCCAGTATGACAAGGAAGTTTTCCCATCACAGCCAAGACGATGGAGCTGAGAGGTGTACTGGGGGGGAAAGGCAGCTGCGCCAAACTTCAGTTGCCCTCCAGCTCTGGTTTTGACTGTTCTGCCCTCTTAGGCTCCATGGAATTTATGGCAAGTTCCTGTCAGACTCAACTCAGGGTCACAGCCTGACTTGAGTGACTGCCACAGAGGAGACACCTTATATATGACTTTAGTTTCAGTGTTTGCTTCACATCCAGTGCAGTTTTGTGTTTTGCCACACAATTTTACCCTCTTGCTTTAGATGCCCTCAACCCTATCTGTTGCTGTCTGGAAAGGAACAGCCCGAGTGTGGATTTTAAGTGGAAGCATCGTCGCAAAGAGGGTTTTCCTTCACCATTAGACACCAGTACCTGTGACATGCATCAACACTATGCAGATAACTAGAGAAAATGCAGGCCTTCAAAAGCAAGTTTTGTTATTACCCACCATACCATAGATCACTATTCTTACCTAGTAACCTAAGCTGGTCCTACAAACTAACTGCAAAAGAACACAGCATACGTAATCGGGGCCAAGCCTGCCCTGACCTCTGTGGTGCCGGGTGCCGGGTGCTGCGTCACGGGAGAGGCAGGATGTGGGTCAAACCCACGGAGTAGCCCAGTGTCCTGTGCACTTTTCTAATTGATGCCAGATACTGGCTGATGGTTTAAAGTTTATATATACTACACCTGCCGGACCACTTTCCTTGCAGTGTCATGGGTGCTGTTTCCATTTAAAGCATGGCTCGTTTTGCTATTGTTTAATGCAGTCCTCTGTACTGTTACATTTTTCCACATTAAATTATATTGGACCATCTTTACTGAAGCATAGAGGGAATCCTGCTGTTCTACCCCAATGGCTGACTATCATTTTACATACAGAGGATTTGCTTTGTAAAAGCAGTCAGAGCAGCCAGAAACTTTGCTGCAGAAGTACCTGAGACAAGGAGCCAAGGTACCCACCAAGGAGTGAGGACCACAAATCCTCCCTGGGATGGTGAAGCAGGATGACAGCAATGTCAAGGCATCGTCTGGCTCAAAGAAAAATCTGTATCTCTTTGTATCACTTCTACAATGGAGCCTCAACAGCCTTGTAAATAATTGCAACTGCTCTTGCTGCAGGCAGTCCCATTGCTTTTTTGTTTCTGGACTTTTTTGTTTCAGACACCACAGAAACAGAGCTAATGGGTGCAAGGGGTGGTTACGAACAGAGCTGCAACAAAATGGGCAGTTTCAGACATGACCAAAATTCAACTGTTCGTAACTAAAGTCAAGTAGTGTTAGACAAACAAAGGTAGAAGAGAATTTTTAAACAAAGTGTTTCAGTGTTTTCGAGTGTTTTCAAACTGTAAAAAATAGAATATTTCATTTGAGACAAAACTAACACTTTCGTTAGCTCCAAGGTAAAATTTTCCTTTTTATTACATTTCACTGGGAAAAAAAGGATATTCAAACCTGTTTTTTCTTCTTTTT
>NW_009622663.1:33217-42217 GCF_000690535.1 Cariama cristata
GCTGAAACATGGTTCAATCCAAGCTTTCATTACTCAGGCTTTTCATATTCCTTTCCCACTATTCCTATTGTTCACCTTAGTACTTCTGCAATGGCTATCATTTCTAACCAAGATGTACATTTCTCATCACATGAGCCTCAGCAAATATGTAAGACAAGAAGAAAGGACCATAGCAAATTTGGTTTATTAACCAGCTTTATCAGACAGTGGAAAAAACTGAAGAGGAGTCAAGAAAGGGAGCACTGACAAAGTTTTATTTCCATATGTAAATTATGTCTTCATCACTTGATAATGTTTTCTGTGTAAGCCAATATCAGCTGTGACCCCATTATTCTTTATCATTATTTGATAATTGTACCCTCATTGATGTCTCAGAAGCAACAGTCTTCAACAGGAACTGCAAGCCACATGGGTCTCTTCCAAAAGGGCACTGCATGCTTTTATCTTCCCACCTTCTAGGTTTGCCAAACAGAATTTCAGGTCTTTAGGAGTTTCAGAGAAGGGAGAATATGAAACCAAGGAGAAAGGAAAAAAAAAAAGTATTTTAGGAAGCAGAAGCTACAGAGAGTTACCCTGCCTCATCAACCATCAACATATTTCCGTGACCACGCCATCTCACTTGCAAAGGAGAGACAACAGGACTGTAACAAGCATGGGGGATGATTTCTCTTTATCTGAAATGTTAGTTACTGGCATGTAGCTCTCTGGGGCCCTGGTAGCTCGCTCTCTGTCACCGTGAAACTGATCATGCCAGGAACCACTTCTTTTGGGCAGCCAGGGAAAAATTCTATCCCATTAATATGTCAAACATTTTCATCCCTTATCAGAATGAGAACTAGACCTACAACATTTCTGAGAGAAAAAGGCAGAATACTGCAGTCTGCACCTTTGCTTAAAATAATTACTAGAAAGGCAACAAGCTGAGGTTTAAGTCTTGTTTCTGCCTTGTTCAGAAGAGGGTCTGAAATCTGGATTTCCCACACCTCAAGTGGGCCCAGTGAGGCACAATCGTACCAAGCTCCAGGCTTTGCTGGGAAACCCCAATGTGCAGACTAGAAATGCTGGTGTGACTGCTACTGTTGAGAGTTGGAGGTTTCGGGGTGCCTTGCAAACATGGTGCCAAGATTATAGCGCACCCCGCAGACAGATACAGCCATTGTCATGCTTAGCCTCTATGAAGCTGAAGAGCTTCAAACAGGTAGTCTTTGGCTGAAAGAGAGAAAGAGACTTTCCCCACTTTGGTTTTTTTTTTCAGGAAAAAGATTTCACCAAAACAATAAACCATCAACCGGCTCTAGGTGCCACAGAGAGCAAGCCCTGCCTCTTGCCTGCAGTGGTACATCAGCCAGAGGGTTGTGGTCCACACCACAGGGTGTGTGGGTCTGAGTTCCCGTGTTTGAACAGCTGGGACACCAGAGTCGAAGTGCTGCTGCAAAGGGAACCTACAGCTCCAGCTTGCAGTCAGCTAGCTCTTCCTCTTACATTCCTATTTATCAAGGCTGCAGTCATCAGAGCCACTCTCCAACCTCTGTGTTCCTTCACCTGGGGAATAACTTGACCTTATGATGCTCAGCCCTCCTCAAGGGAGCCTGCAAGCACCCCAGGAGATGCATACTGACTTCCAAATCTGTCAGCCTTCCCTGAAGCAAGGTGCTGTGTTTAACCCGGGCGGTCACAGGCAGCTGAAGACCTCTGGAGACTTCTGCTTTATCTGTAGTGGAATAAATGGGAAGATATTAACAGCATTAAACTTTCAGCCAGTAACACTGATACGGGCAACAGACAGCACAGGCTTATGAGGAAATAATTGGTCAGACCACTGCAGTTGCTTTATCGGCAGGGCTGCAAGCTTAGTGGAACATAGCAGCCATAACATGAAAGTACATCCTAAATTTGGCCTCAGTGCTTGCAGGCAAACAGGGGACCTGCTTTGTCTCATTTAGTGTCTTCAGCAATCATGTCAGCAAATGGAAACTGCAATCCCCAACTAAGGAGGAAAGCAATGCAGGAGAATTGGATCATTGTCTTCTAGGATTTAGATGCACTCACTTCAAACACATGATGTGATGAAATGGTAACTTCATCAGCTCCACACAGCCCCTCTCTGATGGGGATCTATGGACTGGAGCCAATTCTGTGTAACTGGTGGATCAACTGAACGGTGTTTTCTTTTACCAGCTTTGCTGTAAATTCTTCTTAGGGAGGAGCTTGTGGTTGCAAATGAACAGTTCAGTTAGTAAAGATGAGGAAGGAGTAGAAATGACATGCCACAACTGTCAGCTAATCCTGCTCTGTTATGAGACTGTTTTTCTAGGTTTGGCAGCCTGCACTAATCCCATCACTTCTCTGGGGAAGTGCTCTTTGAGCAGAGCATGCCAACGTGCTGAGCAACATCTACAGCAGAAACTGCACACGGATCTTCTGCATTAAGCTCTGCGCACAGGAGAGAAAAGGCATCATGCAGACTCTACCACTTCAGGAGCAGAAGTGTTAGAACGGAGGTCTATGCTGTGTTCAATGAAATATTTTGAGGAGCTCTGTTGCAGTCCTCTGCTGACCACTTTCAATGAGAAATTGCAGGCAGTGGGGATGTCCTAGGGCAGTGCCAGAGGAACAAAGGGCAGTGGGAGGTGGAATCTCACTTTTTGGATGGAGCTAGTTGGTGGAGGCTTTGGAAAGCTTCTTGCCATTAGGATTAGTTTCCTAGCTATGTGGTTCAAAATCTGGCTTGCTAGGGCAACTTTGGTTCTTCCCTTTGATGTTCTTGATGGGGAAAAGCCATGAAGTGAGGAAGCTTCCAAGCAGAGCTGTGCAAGACCTGTCTCTCCCCCATCAAGCTAGAGCGCACCCCTCAAGTTACCGCTTCTTGAACGAGGCAGGTTCTGCAGGAACATTTGGTTTCCAGTCATCTGAATATTCTGGAATCAACAAAACCAAAGCATATTTATTTTAATGCAATATTCAGTGTTCAGTTGGGGGGAGCTTGTTGGAATGTTTCAAAATAATTGAAGTATCTCACCAGAACAATGTTAAACTCTTCTCCTGTTCTCCCTTCTTTGGGAAATCCCAGGAATTTCTACCTGATTTCAAAGAACTTTTCAATTTTAATGGAAATGGTTGAAATTTCTTCTTCCAGCTGGATGTTTCCATGTCCCACAAAAAAAAAGTCTGTAACTCTGGCATGAAACTCCAGAGGAATTGCACTAAGGCTGGAAGCATCATATTTCAGATGCTTATTTAACACATTTGTCTTAGCCCTAGATAACTGCTTAAAATTTAATTATAGTACATATATAAGAGAAGCAGCTCAAAAAATATTATCTGAGAAGATAATTCCTGCTTCATCTAGAGTACAACGTTGTCTTTGATGGTTAAGAGCCAGCCAATCTGGTCTACCTTTCCACATGCCCAAACCACTAGATCCCACTTGGAATTTTCAAAACTCACTATCTCTCTCCCCTATACCGACCCGTCTTTTCTTCCTTTTTACAGGCTATGTCTTGCTCATCTGTCTCTTTACTAAGAAAACCCATCAAAGCCACATTCTTACTAATACTATTCTTAGCTTTTTGTTTCCTCTGTAGGTGCCACAGTTCATCTGTTACCACGAAAACAGACTTACAGAAATTTAATTACCAAACCAAGCTGTAGCTTCAAGCAAGTTCCCAACAAGTTGCGTTTGATGGTTACTTTTGTTTAGCCAGGCTACATACTATGAAGTCTAGTATCTCACTGGCCAACAGACACACAAAAATAGGAGCCGATGGGGAGCAGTGACATTCAGAGCTCATGAGAAAACCACGTTAGAAGTGGTGAAATTCCAAACATTCAGCCCATGTCAGACTGGAGCCACAATTCATTGCAGAAGAAACTCTTCCCCAGAATGCAAACTTATTTTTTCTTTTATTTTGCACCACCATTCCTGAGAATTAGCCTAGAGACCTATTGCTGTGAAAAGCAAAGCCGTACCACCTGACACTAAGCACACCAAGCAAGAGAAATCTGAAGCCAGGTTATCTTCTCTTTCAGTTTGCTCAGTGCAAAATGCTTTGTGTTATAGAATCATAGAAGTATGTCACACAAAAGGATTTGAAAAGCTATGAACTTCTTACCACAGTCCCAAGGCAGAATCAGCTGCTCCAGTGTAATTACTGGGAGGTGTTTCTCCCAATTGTTCTTGAAAACTGGCATCCTATTCCTACAGTTCACCATAACTACCATCAGAAAGCGTTTCCCATTTGCAAACCAAAAACTTCACTGCTGTTTGCAAACTGCCATTCCCTTACTCCGCAGCAGTGCTGCAGCACCAAAACATTTCTGTCTTCCCTTCTCAGTGTCCCATTCTTCGAGCTGAAAAACCGTCAGTCTTTGACCATTAGATGTTATTTGCCACATCCCTGAGGACTCTTACTGCTTTTTTGTGGACTTTTTCCAGGTGGTGCCTGTCTTCTGTGCTGTTGACACAGTTCTTGAGCTGGCTTGTCCGATCACAGGCTCAGCACATCCTCCTTCAGCTCATACTGTCATCCCTAATGGCACTTTTTCCCCCGTCCCCGCAACTGGAGGATAACGTTGTCTCATGTTCACCTTGTAAGTAACCACACAACCCCAGATCCCATTCTGCCAAACTCCTACCCATTTAGCTCTTCCCTACGTGTGCCCATTCATCTCATTGCTTCTAAGAAAGCAGAGCTTTGGACTTGTCTTTATTGAGTGACACCATCCTTTTTCAGCCCAAATCTTTAATTCACTGAGATCCTTTAGAATTCAAATCACTCCTGAGAAGTGCTCATAGCACTCTTACCTTGGTGTCATCTGCAAATTTTATAATGTGTCTCTACTTCATGAAAATGTTGAGTCATGATGGACAAAAACCAACCTCAGCCAAACCTCTCAGAACAATCTTCACTTTTCATTCACCAGTTTTCCAGCCTCCCTGTTGACTAGGGCAGGTTTATTGCTAATGACTTCACCTATACCTCCCCTCTGATTAAAACAATCTAGTTCAGTCTTTCATACCTACTGATGGTGAGTTAGAAATAAAGATATCACTAATGAGGGATGAGATTTTCTCAAACATAAGCCATCATGTGTAATTGGAGAGAGCTGGAAAGACCTGTGCCCAACGAATTGCCAACCCAAATGAAGAAACCTCACATTAAAATAGATCAGTAGCCATTGCTTCAATTTTCTTTCAGGGATTTAGCACATTTAGTCTTCAGTGCTTCAGGATATCGAGCACTAAGGTATTCACACAGTTCCTTCTTACAACAAGGGACGGAGACAAAAATTAAGCAAGGACAAAGTAAAAGGTCAAGAAAAGGTAAGATATCCCCCAACCACTGCAACAAAGCCTAGAGATTAGTCTTTAGGGAAAACAGAGCTACTGGCACTCTGTTGTTTGATGTTTGCATTGTAAGCAGCACTTCTGGTTTGGCTTGGGCCAGGTGTTTAAGACCTGACTCTTTCACAACTGTTCCTCCTTAATTTAGCATTACTACAGCTTCTTCACAGAGTTTATTCCCTGAAGCTTTAAACACAATTAAAAGCATTAAAAAGATCAATGTACATTTCTAGGGTAATCTTCTGATATTTCTCCATTGGCTGTCTTATCTCTGTCTTTTCCTCATACTATTCTTTTCGTCTGTGTAACATCTGACAATAACTGTGTGTTTAAGAGTGTCTTGAAGATCAATGCCTCCGCAGAGAATAATTGAAACTCTTTGTGAACATCTTCTTGGAGTGAAAACAATATGAAAGCTAAAGCTACAGACATCTGATGTTTCTATGAATTCTTTTTTTTTCTTTTTTTTGTAATAAAAATTTCTTTCATGTCACTTGGCCAAGAGTTCTGGTCAGTAACAGGTCACAGTGCTGGCCAGGGTGGCTCATGGCTGCTACACAGGTGTCCCAAGCAGCTACTTCCCTGGCCACCAAGCCATCCAGGTCAGTTGCTCAGGCAAACTTGGTCCCTGCCCGTGGCATGGCCACGAGTAAATTTCCCCGCTCCAAGGATGGATTTACCCATCCTTACCATCAGCACTGCAGTGTTAACGCGTTTCCCATAGTCAAGACTGGGCCAGCAGATGCGGGAGTCAGTCTGTCCTCTTTTACCACCACACCACTGGTCTTTGCCCCAAAGGCTTTACGGTCTACTTTGAAGCAAGGCATGAAAGACCGTAAAAAGACAGGGGAGGCACAAATGAAGATCAAAGGCGACCAGGGCAATGAAGATAAGATCAAGTAATGATGCATATCTGCCCTTGCTCAATTTAATGGTTACAAATCATCTTAAAAATCAGCTGACCTTCCAATAGGTTGAGGGTTAAGTACATTGTGTGTGGTTTGGTTTTCCTATTTTTAATCAGCTTTTTCTCTTTCCTTAGAGGTGTTCCAGCAGAAGTAATTCTGAGTGGAAACTACCTGTAAAAGGCCAACCCTTTTGACCTAGTTCAGAAAGGGAAGTCTGAAAACAGCACAGGGGAATTCAAGGGAGGAGTGGAGAAATGAGTCATTTAAGGTGCCAGCCCAAGGAAAGAGGGGAACCAAGTCACAGAGGAGATCAGATCAGGAGCTTGTGGCCTGAGATACTTGGAGATCTGGGGATACAAATTCAATGCCATTTTGCTGAGCAAGCAACACACCCTGCCAGGGCTTCCCAGCTGCAAAAGTAAGGCAGAATTGTCTTTTTTTTTTTCTGTCAATCAGAGTTATAGACAGAGAAAACAGAGACATTAAAGAGAGAGATGTCTTCAAATATGGTGGCTGACAGCACAGTACAAGAGTAAGGGCAGGAGCCTGGGGAAGAGGGCTAGGATCATGAATTTGTGAGCCCAGTACTCCATGGAGTCCACAAAGCTGTGCAGAGCTCTAATAAATAACCAGCTGGAGACAAGGAAAGCTAGGAGTTTAGAAAAGCCATAAGGTGACCCTGTCTGCTGTGACTCCCCGTTTAATAAAATTAAGATTTAACCTTTTCTGTAGTTTCATGTGGATGAGTCACAACCATCTAATACAGATTCAACTCAGCAGATCTCTACTATCATTTCTTGCTGTGAATTCATATTATTCCAAACGCTTCACTTCATTACTCTGGCAGACAGATCACTGCTGTTACAGTACTTTTTATGTATGATACGCACACCATTGCTTCTCTGCTCTGTTTACTACCCTTCTTGCATTGTGTCCATCAGGCACAGAGTAACAAGAAACCTACCAGTGTAATTTACTCTGCTCTGTATGCTATTTTGCTAAAATTTTTTTCTTTCATATGGCATCCCAAAAAATAAATAAAAGAAAGAACATTACTATGGTTGAAAAATCAAGCTAGTTAGGTAATGTCAAATTGGCAGACATTCAGCATGTTTCCATTACCCCCCTTGTACATATGCATTCTGGCATAGCCTTTAATTAACATGATCATACCATTTTTTTTCCAGTGAAAACATGTCATTAAGTACCCAGGACGAGTGAGGACCCAGTACAGAGCATTCTGCTTTCTCCTTAATGCTTAACAGGTTTATTTTCCATAATCCTCAAAACCCTGCTCTGAAGACAGACTAATTAATTTCTGCCTGGTTTTCTCCCATGCCACTACCATACGTGAGTGCTTCAAAACCAGCATGTTAATTTTCACGGCAGCCTGTGGAGACGGGCGAGGGATAAGGAGGTGTGGGAGGTAATAATTTTCATTTTACAAGTAGTGAGCCAAAACTGAGATCCTCAGCGGGGACCAGACTCAAAGACAGTCCCCCTGTTCCCATCGCACCCCAGACGGGAGAAGCATAAATCACCCATCCCCAAGCTGGAGCACAGCTCTGGGCTCCACGGGGACAGTGCACACTTTGGTCGGTGACAGAGGCACTGGGACAGGCTAGTGCAAGTCCCAGGGGAGGTGGCCCCACCAAGCCACACCAAGGGGTGCAGCGAGCTTGGGGAGCCCCAAGGGATGGCGTGCACCAGGATTTATGTGCACAGGATTTGTGCTCAAAAACGACCAAGCTGTTTTGGCTGAAGCTCTCCAGCAAAATCAGCTTGACCCAGAGATCTGCTGAGGAAGTGCTCAACTCAGGGTCTTCCACTTTATCAAAAGCTACAAAGTGACTAAAAACACAATTTGACAATCAGAAGTACCAGATAACTATAATAATAAGCTCTAATCCTTATGTTGAGAAAAAAAGTAGCATGTCTGGCCACATCCAAAATTAAGATTGATTTTGACAGTCTGACAGCTAGTTTTAATCACTGTTTATAGCACAGCACTTTTGTGTACCCACATAATCAATTAGCAGAGCTGCCAGCAGCTGAACACAGCAGCATTCACGTACCAACTCGGGGAGATGGACTGGGGTGGTCTTGTCTGCTCTGGGCTGCAGATGGGCCAGCACTGCTCCAGCCATTGCCACCTCTGCCCAGGGCCACCTCCTGTCCTCACCAAAGTCAGGGACACTGCCACCAGGGTCACATTAACGTACATATCCATATGCACTGGAAACCGTTGTTACAAGGGTACAGCTCAGGGCCACATCTAGCACCAGGACCTTTCCAATGAAGAAATCAACACGTAGGAGATTGAAGGACTCCATTTTAATATTGACAGGTGAGTGGAGCAATGGGGATCTGCCTTGTCCAGCCAGTGGCGAAGTCCAGCTGTGAGGATGAAGGACCCTGGGCAGGATGCTTTTCCATCCATCTTGTGTTTAAGCATCACAGCCTGCCACAATGAGACACCCTTGGCACAGTACAATTATTAAACAGCAGTAACAGAGACCTCAGAGCAGAAATTATTTTCTGAACACTGACATGAAAATTTTTTACCCAGCTACTGTGAATAGAACAGACATGACTAGGTCTGAAACACAAGTGCTTAAAAAAAAAATCAAAAAAATACATATGTGAAAAGCTGACAGCTCAAGCACACAGTCAAGTGATCACCAGAATCAGCTATATGTGGTGGATCTGTGCCACAGACCAAGTGCTGCAGGTGAAGCCCACCCTGCT
>NW_009622663.1:42244-50239 GCF_000690535.1 Cariama cristata
AACCTGACAGGCCTTACACTGAACCACATTAAAAATCCTGCATTGACTGACACGAATTCACTGCTATGACACTCAAAGGCATCACAGTGCTGCACCACCACTGCCACTTTTTACTCCGATAGTCAAACCTTCATATGCCCATCTCAGAAATCTTCGTGATCCCGTTCTTTAACCTAGCGGCAAAGTAACCCCCCTTTTGCAGCCCTCAGCAGGCAAAGAAGGTGCCTTGAAGACACACTATACTTACTCTCAGAGAGGGGGGGGTCAGCATAGCCTTCAAACAGCACCTCCTCCTTTCTTCCTGAAGTGGCACTGAAGCAGGGGCACATCCTTCTCAAAGTCAGTGGAAAACCAGATGGTCCCCAAAGTTAAAGATGTGCTTACAGGGCTGAACTGAAAAATATGCTTAGATGCTTTTCTGAGTCAGAGCGAGAAACAGTTCCCACAATTCACCCCTTTTGCTTGAGACTCATCACAGTTTTCATTAAATCCTTGATATCAATGTGAGATTCAACACATCCTTAATTACAACACTGACTGGCATCCCCACGATATTTTCAAGGACAATGCAAAATCTTAATCTTCGCAGGACTGTACCAACCCACAGCAAACGGCCCTGGGAACAGCACACAGCACCCTGTGAGACACAGGTAAGACAAGCTGTTCCACATCACAGCATATTTTAATCTTGCTCTAAAACCAGCCGAATGAGAGACATTCATTTGAAAGAATTAATGTAACTAATTAGATTGAAACACCAAGGCAAGCCGTCTGCAATTCTTACCCCAATTTACTAGCTAACAGGTAACTGCTTGTGCTCTAAGCAAGCACAGACTCTTATAGGCAAAAATAAGCAATTTTCTGAATATTCTCATGGTAAGCCACCATTTTAAATCTAAAGACAAAGTAGAGACTTTCTTCGGAAAGATGTGTGCCAAACTATCTGAACATATGTGCTTTTTAAGCAGCTTTGGACAAAATATTTTGTATGTATTCATCAAGTGACACCAAGAGGCTCGGTAAAATCTTCTACCTCTGTTTTTATGAGCTGAGAATAAAGAAAGTCACATTTTGGAGGAAAGGAGAGCAGCAAAGCATGGCTACTGATATTCAAATGACAAAAATGTCTGACTGAATTCCAGATGTCAGCCATGTGTTATGGTTTAATAGTTCAGCTCTGAGTCACAAGCACAAAAACCTGTTATGAAATACACATGTGCGTGTGCGCGTGTACACCAGTGTGAACTACTTGAGAAAAGTCACATTTTTTGTGGCATTGGTAGCACTGGAGAAAAGTGGTTAATCTGAGCTGAGGTGGGAGAAAATTAGCACAGTTAGTCCTATGCCACAGACCAAGGGCAGATAATTTGTAGTTTTAAGATTTACAAGGAATGAGTTAAAACTGAAGAGAAATTAGTCACCCACTTGAGAAGCAAGTGTAATCCTTTCAAATCGTAGAAGTCTAATCACATCCGTTGTCTTGAATAATCACTAGCCTAAATCACCCACACCCCTGCCATGTGAAACTCATGGTAGTCCAAGTAATTCGCAGCCCAGATCTTTCAAATAGTAATATTTATAGTGTGCTTTATTTGATCCTTTTATTATTTTCTTCTTCTCACATAGAAGGAATAAATATCCATAGCACCGACATTTAGCAAGAGCTATCACGTGCCTCATTTTCTTTCTGGCAAACAAACCTGGAGAAGAACCATGTCTTGCTCTGTGTACAGTTTGTGGCAGGCACCCGGGTGTTTCCAGCTGTCTTTGGCTCTGGGTGGTGGGCTTGCAGGAGAGCTGGCAAGCGAGATGCTCCCTCTCTGCTGTGCTCCAGCTTGGCTGCCTGCCCAAAGCAGAGACCTGCACGCAAGGCAGATAATCTACTTTGGCTCATCAGTTTTTCACTCATCCCTTCCTCCTGGAACCAGCATTGCCTGTGCCACTCTCCCACGAGCTGCAATCAGCCCAGTCCTTCCCTCCCTCCCTGCCTCCATCGGGGCAGCCCTCCCAGAGGCAGGGTAAAAGTCAGGAGATCTGGGATCTGGAACAGTTGGTCTCGGGGAATTTGCACTGCAGTGAAATCCATAAGGAGCTATGAACACTTTGCCACCCCACAAGAATTACATTCCTGAACACCCACAGGCAACCACGCATTGCATGTTTTCTTGGCCACTTTCAAATCCCCATTTGTATTTGGACATGGACATGGCAAGTCTACGCACGCACACAGCCACTCGTCTGTGCAAACCTGAGCCAGATAGGCCAGCACGTCAAGTGCATACACACGAGGTGTGTGGTAACTACGTGCTAGGCATGCACAAATAGATCCACATTTTTATGAAAATTAGGCCTTTAAATCTGTGTTTAAACAAGCCGTACTAGAGGATTTTAATGACTCCATGAAAGGACAAGTGGGATAGCGGCAACGGCTTGGCCTAAGTGGGATCAGTTCAAAGAAGGTCACACTGGTAGGTTGGAAAGGAGAAGAAAGGAGAGCACACTTCAGCTGGGGGAACTACAGCAAGGTTCTCCTTCAGCAGCAGAGCCTGCCTGCTCCTTGGGACCTCCTGGTTGCGCTTCTCAGCTGCCAGAGGATGGCCGTCAGATTAAAGAAATGAAACTTATGTTGATGCCGTCTCTGTCCCAGTCTTGAAAAGCAACAGACAGATGGTGCTTGCTAAGTACCTGTCTGCCGACAGCACGTCAGAAGTTTCAGTCTGCCCCAGGACAACCCTCTGCTTGAGAATTCACAAGAGGTTTTTATATTCCTCCAAAGCTCCCTCCACTGAAAAGCATGGGCTTAGAGGCAGGAAAGGAGGGATATTAAACCACACTGGGGAAAGAAAAAACCAAACGACCAACAAAAAACAACCATTAAACACATTTACGCTCCAGTCTTTTCAAATTAAGATTTCACACGGGAATTTGGACAGGTGCAGTGTTACCAGATCTGGCAATGGCAGCCCCCTGCTCTGTATAGCTGACCCTTATTTATCTTGCTGCGGTTTCCACTTAGCCAGATCCCACGGCAGCGAGGATTTCAGACTCCGTGTGGCTGAGAAGTGGCAGCCGGCTCTCTGCTGTGGCAGGCATGGGGAGGAACTAGCCCCCAGCGCTGGGCGCTTGCTCGGGGTGGGGACAGGGGGGACCCTTTGCCCAGTGGCTGCGTGCATGGCCAGAGGCTCGGGGGCTGGCAGGCATTGCCAGCAGCGCCTCATCGCAGAGACACCGCTTATCTCCGGTGTGCAAAGGGAGAACACCGGCTTCTCATGGCAATGCCTGCACAGCCCTAAACACCTCGCAATGCAAGCAGCAAGCAAGAGGTTTTCAGGATATCCTCTTTTCAAGCGTTACAAATATTGCATATAAAGCTGGTCCTAACTTTGACAGGTCCTGTATAAACTTCACAGATAAAAGCGTCTCCCTGAGCCGCTGCTGTTTGTAGGGGCTGCCATGAGAA
This sequence comes from Cariama cristata, assembly GCF_000690535.1. NCBI lineage: Eukaryota > Metazoa > Chordata > Aves > Cariamiformes > Cariamidae > Cariama > Cariama cristata. The sequence continues at coordinate 45,705 of NW_009622663.1, forward strand.
AGCATACCCCAACCACAGGGGCAGGAGGAGCTGGACTCTGCAGGCATGACCCAGCCAAAAGCCAGGCCAGGCCATGCCATGAGGATTGCAGGCACACATTACAGAACAACATCATTCGCTTGATTTTTTGTCTGCAGTGTGACTCAGTGGGAAATGGGGCTGATGTGGGTGAAGCAGAGAGGAAACGAGCGGGTGCTGTAGCAGGGAGAAGGCGGTGGGTGGAAACACACAAAACTAGATTAAAAAACTAGCTTAGAAAGGACAGAAATGCCACGCAAGGGAGTCATCACAACTCCACAAAGGCAGGTGGCTACCCCAGCTGGCTGGGGTGTGCAGACTGGGGCCGTGGGAAAGGGCTGGTGGGTTTCGAAGGGCCTCCTCACCAGGCAAGTGCAGGGTGGTCCCCAGAGACAGAGGGCATTGGAGATCTCCTCAGCCACAGCAAACTAAGCCCTCCGGAGACGTGAGGCTGGATGGACACCCCATCAGCTACCCTGGTCTGGGGCAAAGCTGCTCTGCACACACCTGCATCCCGTGGGGGCAATTTTTGCAACGAGCCTTTTGACGACACAGCCTGGCAAAACGTGCATCGAGCTCCAGCGGTTTCTGTAGGGTTTTTTTTCAGATGATGATTTTTCATAGAAGCCTACCCACTTCAGAAATACTGTCATGGAAATAAAATAAAGTATGCGGTAGCGTACTATTCTCTGGGGGCTGCTGCCAAAGCCATGTTAGAACAGCTCCATCTCGTGGAAATCAGCAGCAGAAGTGTGGGGGCAAACGACGACAAACCGGGAGAAAACTGTAGGGAATTGTTGGCAGCTGGGTCCTTGGCTGCATCTTGCCAGCAGTGGCTTTGGTTCCCATCCACAGCGGTTTCGCTGGTCCCGTCCCTCACAGAGTTCCACTCTGAGCTGCAGGTTTGAAAAAAAAAAAAAAAAAAAAAGAAAAATATCTTTGTGCAAAGCATAAGATGGTATATTTTATCTGACTTCTGACATATGACTGTAATATCTACACAGTTACTGTATGATCATGCTCAGAGCTCATGGGAAGGTTTGGGGCTGTGTGGTGGGCTTCAAGCTCTGCCACACAGAGCTCCACCTCAGACCATCTCCCAAAAAGAGTCCCTCTCCCTCTGTCACTCCCTACCTCCATCTGTTAATTTACAGCTGCATCTGCACCTTGCTCAGCATTTCTTTCTTGTCTCTGTCATCTAGTTTCCCCTTCTCGTTTTGCAGTTTGTCCCGGAGTGTCTGTACCCCTGTGCACATACTCGTAAGTCAGAGGGAACATCTGTACTGCAGAGCTCAAACACATTCCTGTCTTTCAAAGAGTTTCCAGTTTAAATAACCAACCCTTTCAATCATGGATATGAAGCAAGTACACAGCATTAAATCCATCAGGTTATATTTTAAAATACTAATTACTCCCTCTTTCATAATATACTGTTGATTTTATTCTCCTGTTCATCCAGGCTCTGAGTTTTACCCTTTGATAACAGAATTTATCTTGCAATTCTATTTAACCTATGTCCTGGCGGACAGAGGAGACAAGAAGTGGATTTCAGCATCAAGGACGTGCCCTTTTGGTTTTGCACTGTTACCACCGCTTAGAATCATCTAAGAAAATGCAAAATCTTTCAGGCTTAAGAGGTCTGACAAACATCCCATGAACTGCACAAGACATCAACAAGCCACCAGTGTAGATCACTGAACACAGATGCAACAACCTCCTCAGGTGAAACTGCACTCACCTGCAAGGTGTACAAACACCTAAATAATGATAAGAAGATTAATTACCCCCTGGACTTCAGGGGAGCTCTGCATTGCCTTGCCACGCTCAGGGTATCCTGGAAAGCCTTAGCAAACAGCACCCACTCAGCACACGGGCACGAGAGCTGGAGCTCACTCCCGGGGGATGCCTGCAGAAAGGCACAGCAGCTGCAGTGCAGAGATCCCATACGGCTGACTGCGATGAGGTCCGGGCTGATGGCAGTCTAGAAATGGGACATAGGACAGAAAGGCCATGGCAAATGCTGATAACTGAAAATCTAGACACAGTCATGGCTAAAGGAGTACTCTCCGGAGTAACTGGCCTGGTTTTCCTCTGGCAGTGGGTAACCCACTAGATCTGTTACAAACTCCAGCTCCTTCCCCTTCCCTCTGTCCTCTTCTCTCTGGGCAAGAACCACCCCGAGCCCCTGCTGGGCCTGACTCCTCCACACCAGATTATGCAGGATTAGGTCCAGTAGCAAACCAAAGGTGGTTGTTCATGCTGCTTAGGCAGCTGAAAACCAGAAGAGAACAATGGTAAAACTAAAAAGGGTAATATGGAAGGTGAATTTTGGAAATCTTGTCTGGATCATAGGAATTTCACTTTCTGCCATTGCTCACCCCACCGTCCTCCAAACAGTGATTTCCACTCGTGTGAAAAAAGACCATTTACACAGTACTCTTGCACTCCCTAGCCTGTGTATTTTAATCAGGCCAGGCAAACCCTGGCCAGGGCAGGCTTACCACTCACAAACAGCAGCATATTGAAAGATGTTGCTATTTCTGTCACACCAGCAGAACTTCTGGAACTGCGTCTGTGTTTATTAAAACCGGCGCCAGTGCCCAGCCCCTTCTGTTTCTTTAAGACCCACTCTTCTGTGATCTGAGAAAATATATGTCCTGTGGTACGCTCCAGACTGACAGAGACGTGTGTCTCTACCCCCAGGCAGCTCAGCTCGGATCAGCACGGCAGCATGACGAACTACAATTCACACACCTGCTGGGAACACTTCTTTAAACATGGTTTTGTCTCTCCAAGAGCTGGAGGTGACCGCCCCAATCAACAGCCAATGGAGCCGAATGAGCAGTGAAACAATGCAGTGGAAGGGATGGGGGCTGCAGTACCGACAGCCTGCGGATGCTGCAGAGGATGTTAGGCAGAAGAAAGGGTAAATTATTCTAACAGTCAACAGCAAAACAAGCAAAGAGTTGAATTAGAGCAAGGAAAATATAGCTACACCAAGAGGAAAAAGCCTATAATTGACAGCAAGCATAATCAGGCAATGCGCCCTGGTGCTAGAGGAAGCACTGACTATCGGCCAGCACCACCATCCCGGCGAGACTTCACCGTCATCGCCTGTGGGACGATGGAGCCTGGCTGCGGGAATGAGCTGCATGACCCGCTACCGCTTCCTCCCTTTCGGGCTGGGGAGATCCCTCTCAGGTCTTCCTTCCATCAGCCATCTCAGGCCTTCCCCACTACAGGCCAAGTAGTGGAGCGGTTGTTCAGCTGCTCCCAGCCGCCCCAGGAAAGCAGAGACCACCGAGGTACAGGCTCTCGAGCATTTCAGTGCTTCTTTTAAAGTTATTGCGAAAAGGAAGAGAAGGCTATTGCTTGCTTATGGCTTTACTAGGAAAGCAAAGGATATTTTGGAAGAGTGGCAATATGCAAAGAATTAACACCAAGCCAAACTGCAGTGTGAATCTTTGATGTGCTTTCTCTGATGGCAGTGAAACCTTGCCGAAGTCTGAGTTACTGAGTGAAACACTTTCAAAAGACTAATCGTTGACCTGCAGATGGTTACCCCTGGCAATACTGTAGGACATTCGTCCAGTGATCCTTCAGGAGGCTGAGGAGTAAACCAGCCTGTCTCTAACCTGGACGTGACAAACTGATCAAGTCTAAACATTTGGCAAATTCTTCTCCTTGCACATACCTTTGCAAATGAGGACTAGGTATTTGGTATATATACAAAAAACCCACACAAAAGCAGATGTTAGAGCAGGTGGGATTCCTGGAGCGAGTGCCTGGCAGAAAAAGTGAACTGTGCCTCCAGGTCATTGGCATCTGCCGAGGCCAGCAAGCGGAGGTGGCACAGTTCTGCAGGCACAGGACCACTCACGCCATTTCCACACCATTAGTCCAGCTGAGTGGTAAGAAATTCCCGTTTCAAAACCATCTGAGAGAAACTGCTCATTAGTAACACCCAACCAGAGTCTCTTCGCTCTACCAAGAGTGAAATCCTGCATTTAACAGTGAGGTTGGTTTGTTCTCCCATCAGCAAACCAGATTGCTCAAGGATTCACGCTTGGCGAGAAAGGCAAGATCGCTGCGAGGACAGGGACTTCAGAGCCATGTCTCTGAAGCATGGTGAGGACAAAGGAACAAATGTTACCCTGTGGCAAAATGTATTCAGGGCATCAACATAGTCCCGACTGGAGCAGCATGCATTTCACCTTGTTACCTCACATGCAGTCATAACCAGCATAGGATATTACCTGGCAGCTGCATGGATGCTCATCAGACAAAGACCATTAGTGCAAAATGAGCACGTAAGAATTAGTTAATAAGAATGGAGAGAAAAGAAGAAAGAAACTTAAGTGAATTGGAGCAAGCAACACTGCGCAGAGACATCGTTTCAGGTTCCCAAACTATCTGTCTGAGCACGACCTATGTTTTTTTTTTACCTTGTGATGGCAATTTTGGGCTTCTCTCATCATTCTCACCCACCCTGACTGGAGGTGCAGCCTGCTGCTCCG